>NC_022010.1:96291171-96302983 GCF_000317375.1 Microtus ochrogaster
AAAAATTGAGATAAGGTGGTATGAACTCAAAGATATACAGAGTATATGTTCATAATAAATGCAAATCAAAACAAACAAAACCAGTGAGGTTAATGAGACACATGTGATACAGTAAAACATGCTACATGAAGGGCTTTATGTAAGAGTCAAAGGCTCAGAGATTTTTGGCATTAGGGGTTGCATATGTATTTTTACATGATCAAGAAATTTTGCCAGGATTTGATCTAAAACTTTGACAAACTTCAATTCATCTTTTACTTCATTCCATTCCCCTCCTGTCTGAAAGGCAACCCCCCCCCCCATCTAATGGTTCAGTGAGAATCATTCATCTAGTATTACCTTGATCTATGTAGCATGCTCTGAGAAATGATCAGACACAGGCTATGGCATGTGGTGTTATGTAGGAGTTACATAGCCTCTGTAAAAAAGACTAAAAATACAATGATGCAATAGCGTACAGTAAAGGCTGTAACTAGGGAAAACTTTGATTACCAACATTATTTGGAACACACACGCATATATTATAGTACATTTCTATTTTCAATTTTGCTAGAATGTTGCAATGTGTCTAGAAATAGCACTACCATCTAGTATGTCTGTCACGATTGTAAATATATCCCATCATAAGATTACTATTTTATTTTACATGACATCATCAGTACTTGTTGCTATTATCATCACTGTAATAACAGTAGTAAAATTTTGGAGTTTTATGAGGGTTCCTAAGATTGGATTGTGAAACCAAATTGCTAGAATTAAATAATGTATTTTAAATGCTTGGCAAGCCTGAAGCGAAACTGACTGTATTTTATCCTCAGTGATATTTTTCTTTTGCTAGTGACATAGGAACATATAGTCATTGAGCTTCATTTTTGTTATTTTGCATTTTTTGTCTTAGTATTTTCTAAATATTTAAATAAAATGTATTTTAGTGACTTGAGTGAAAATGATGGAAAACAAATTAAATGTGTATTAAAGTGGTATGTCAACAACTCTTTGCATCTTCTAATTTAGATGAACATCTTTTATAGCAATTTTTCTATTTTTATTCTTTTAAAGAACAAACAGGAACTGTGATCTGTTATTCCATAAAATTGAGATGTTTTATTGGGTTGAAAAGCCAAGATTTTCATAAAGATTTCTCATATACCTTTCATTTTGGTTAAGTGTTATGAAGTCTTAGGTACTCATACCTATACCCCTATCTATTCTTTAAGTCTTCCACCTCAATATTCCTACTTATTTTATCCATGGCAATTCAGGATGCTCACTCCAGTGGCCCCCTTCAAATATCTTGCCTTCCATGGATTCTCTAGGCTAAATATAGAAAACAGTATTTTCAAAGCTAGAATCGATCAGAATAACAACATATGGGGATTTATATTTGTGTCACAGTGTTCTCACTCTATATGATTTGTTCACATTTTCTTTCACTTACCCAGACATTTTATGATTTCATTCTATTTACAGCTGAGTAATGTCCCATGTGTATCAGTGCTGTATTTTTCCCATCATTTGATAAGCATCTTGACTGATTTGAATTCCTACTAGTTGGGAATGGAACCATAAAGAATATGGATGTGCATCTGTCTCTGTTGTAGGCTACTGCCTCTTGAATATATGCCCAAGAATGATCATAGCTTGGGTTTTGTGGTACTTCTATTTCCAGGTTTTGAGAAATTTCCAGACCAAGTCCCACAGTGATTGTACTAGGTGACACCAGGACCATCAGTGTATAATGGTTTAGCTTTGATCTATCCATGTGGGTGCATTCAGGGTCATTTATTCTTAATCCTACCATATATGAAAGGGGGTGAGATTAAATCTTAAAGTGATTTTTTGCTGTATTTTCCTGATTGTTAAGTATATCGATAGTTATGTCCTTGTTATTGTTGTTTAAGTTTGAATTAGCCATGTGTATTTCTTGGTTTGAGAATTCATGTTTACCATGGTCAATTTTCAATTGATTGGTTGTTCGTAAGAGTGGAGGAAGCCACTTGTTTGTTCCAGCCACCCAGAACCGAAATAATCATACAGAAACCAAATACAATTAAAACACTGTTTGGCCCTTTGCTCTAACTTCTTATTGGCTAACTCATACCTTAGTTGAACCCATTTCTATTAATCTGTTTATTGCCACATGGCATTGACTTACTGGCTAAGTTTCGGCAGCATGTCTTATACTGACAGTGGATCCATGGCATCTCTCTGGCTCTGCCTTCTTTTTACCAGAATTCAGTACTGTATTCCTTGCCTACCTAAGTTCTGCCCTATCTATCAATAGGCCCGGGCAGTTTCTTTATTCATTAACCATTGAAAGCAGCACATAGACAGAAGGAACTCCCACACCAGTTGTTTTCTTTGGTGTTTAGTTTTTAAAATTCTCTATATACTTTATATCTTTCTATCAGATATATAGGCACTGCTACTGCAAAGGATTTTCACCCATTTTTTAAGTTGCCTCTTCAATTGCTGATGATGCTCTTTGCTGTGCAAAAGTTATGAGGTTCCATCTGCTGATTGGTCAGCTGAGTGTTAGTATAATGGGACTTTATGCTGAATGTCAATTCCTGTGCATCTAGGTTAAAACCCACTCCTTACTTTATCCATTAACATCAGAGTATCAGACCATATGTTGGGGGTCCCTGTTCCATTGGAAGTTGAATTTTGTGAAAAGTGAGATATAGGGTATGTTTTAATTTTCTTCAAGTTTTAAACCAGGATTTCAGGCACCACTAGTTGAAGATCCTGAGTTTGTGCCAATGTATTATTTTGTTGCTTTTCTAAAAAAATAGTGGATATATTTGTTTGTTTTAAAAACTGTATCTTGTATTCTTATAATCTTTTTTATTTTTCATTGACTATTCCACCTTTTATATGCCAGTGTTTTTAATTTTATGACTTGGTGGTATGATTTGAAACTGGGTATGTTGGCTTCTTCGTATGTTGTTACTATGTTCTGTGCTCAGAATATAGGAAGGTTATTGATTTGCATGTGTTATTTTATTACTTAGTCACTTTTCTGAAATTCTGAAATTTCTTCTCCGTACTAAGGGTACTGTTTATTGAATCTTTGGGTATTTTAGTTGTAGAATCATATTATTTGAATATAGGATTAGACTGACTTCTTGCTTTTATTTTCATATAGCTCTAAGATTTTAAACACTATTTTGAATGGGAGTGAAGTGATGGACCTCATTCTCTTTTCTCGACTATAGTGAATGTTTTCGATCCTTCTCCATCAAATATGTTGGGTGTAGGCTTCTCATATGTGAGCTCTTTTATTTTGAAATATAGTCCCCCATCTTTAACTTCCTTATTATGCTTATCATAAAGGAAAGGTTTTAGGGACTTTTTCTGATTATGATATCAGTGTAACATCCACTTCATCAAAATAATTTTGTAACCTTCAATCCTTTTCCATCTCATAAAACAATTTAAGTAATAGTACTGTTAACACTTCTTTGATTTTCTGATAAGTTACTGTAAAAAATTTATTTAGTCTTGTGGCTTATATGTTGGAGGAATTTTTACAACAGCCTCAATCTCATTACTGGCTACAGATTTTTTATTATCACTTATCTCTTCTTGGTTTAATTTTGATATGTCATGTGTTCCTTTCAAATCTTTAACTTCTTTTAGATTTTCCAATGCAGTGTCCTATATTTTTGTGCTCAGTATTTCTTTTTGGATCTCATTGGCACTTGTTGAAATGTCTCCCTTCAAATTCTAATTGTATTTACTGTGTATTCTCTATTTTTATTTTGCTTAGATTAGTTAAGAGTTTGTTAATGCTGTTTATTTTAACAAATAACTAACTTAGTTTTTATTGATTTTTATGGTTGTTTTACTTTTTTCTACATATTTTTTTCTGATTTTAATTATCTTTCAATATATTACATTTGGATTCAGTTTTAAATTGTTGTTCCTAAAGTTGTAAGGTATATTCATAAGGTATTAGCTTTAAATTGTTAAAAATTATGATGTAGACACATGGTATTATATATTTTTTGTAGCATATCCTTTATGTTCCAAGATATTGGCAAGCTGTGTTTTCATTGCAATGTGATTCTAAAAGTTCTTTTACATATTTATTTCTTCAGTGTCACAATTATCATATAATAGAATGTTATACACTCTCCTTACATTAGTTTACTTTCTAAGGTTTCTATGATTGTTGGTATCTAGATAATTTACATCATTGTGATTAAGTGAAATAATTGGAAGTTTATTTAATTTGCCTGCATTTGTTGAGAAAGTACAGGCACTAGAAGACTCTTTCATGAAGAATAAATTCTTTTTAAATGGAAATAAAAGAAATGTATTCTACAAAACGTTCTATATGCTTAAGTTTGAGGGCAGAATCAAAAGCAACACGATATTACCAGCTTAATATTACCAACTTCCTAATGAGAAATTCTGGAAAAATTCCAGACAGAGAATTCAGAGTAGTGATTTCAGCTATGTTGAGACAATGGAATAAATACATAGATATACTTTTTGAGTTAAAAAAAGAAAATGTTTGAGTAGAATGAGAAATCAAATTCTAAATATGAAAGCAGAATTCAACAAAGAAATGGGATTTCTGAAGAAAATCAAAGCTGAAACGATGTTAAAAAAATCTCAATATGCTACCTTAAAACCTCAGTGAAAATTATCATTAAATATAGAAGATGGTAAAAATATAAAGTAAGGGATGGGTAGCAAATAGTAGGAAACAGATCATTCGGTAAACTTCAATGATAAAATTTTTAAAGTAATATAAGTGGAGCATGGAAGAGCTTTGTATCAAGACAGGAGGGAAGAACACTCAAATTATGTTCATAGAAGGAGACTACTAACAGAAATTCTTTTAAATCTAAATAATGAGATACCTATACAGGTACAAGAGGCCTACTGAATAGTATCA
Organism: Microtus ochrogaster; assembly: GCF_000317375.1. Lineage (NCBI taxonomy): Eukaryota > Metazoa > Chordata > Mammalia > Rodentia > Cricetidae > Microtus > Microtus ochrogaster. Next base: position 96,296,081 of record NC_022010.1, read on the forward strand.
CACATGCAAGATAAGTACAGAAACACTGTGAGACATAAGTAAGTCACCAAATACACAGAATAATGAAAGTATATTACAATCTGTAAGAGATAACTGGAGGCTCATTAAAATAATGCATGATTGTTGTATAGAAAACTTTAATATTTTGAGTTCTTAGAAATCTGTAATCCAATTTATAGTTTAAAAGAAAAGAACTTCCAGTTCATTCTGTTGTACCCAGAAAACTATCTATTAAATTGAAAGAATAGCACAAATCATCTACAATAAAGACCGAATAAAGTAATTTATAATCAGTAATCCTGATCTACAGAGCATGCTGGAAGAAATTATTTGGACTACAGAGAATGATGAACTGAAAAGGACATGGGCAATTAATAATCAGTAGCAAATGAGTAAATCATAAGTCCAAGGAGACATCTCCCATTGTAAAACAACAAAATGATAAAAAATACAAAACATTCATGTATAGTTCAATGATCTTTCAATTTTCAAAGAGGATGTGACGAACAAACCAATTGACTTAAAAACCAAAATCCATCATTTTTCTGCCTCTAGTAAATGCATCTTGCCATTAGCAATAGATATCATATTTAAGTAAAAGGATGAAAACTAGTATATCAAATATATGGACCTGTGAAATAAGCAGTTGTCAATAACTTCACAGTGGACAAAATAAAATTTAAACTAAAGCTTTTTAGAAGATGAAGGTCACCACATTCATTGAAGAAATGTCATCAAGAGAATATTACAATTCTAACATATAAAAACACACTGTTTTAGGATATTTAATCAAATTGTGAACATGCAGATTACATTATTTCCTGAGGGGGGGGCTGGTTTCTAGTTATATGTTTCTAGTTACAGTGTGTCTCAGTCCTAACACATTTCTTTAATCCAGGGGTTTTTGGTTTATTTTAAACAGTATAAGAAAAAATAACATTACATAGGTAAAGAGGTAAAGCAAGCAACCAGTTGACAGGAAGTAACCAAACAGAGTAAAAAAATGTCATGAGGAAGAATAGAGAGATTCACAGGAAGTAGAACGGAGAGACGTGGAATTGGAGGAGTCTTGTTTGAGACAGTGTAGGAGTCTATACACACTGGAAGAAAAGAAAGGTCAGCCTGGTGCTTTCCTTGTCTCCCTGTACTAGCAGGTTTTAACCATAGCACCTGGCTGAATATTCTTTATTGGTTCAGCCCACTGAATGAAATACTATTAAAAACAAATAACACAAATGTATGTTATTATCACATGAACAGATGAATCACACTGAATAACTGAGAAGCCATCGGATTTGGTAAGACACCTAGAAGTTCTCAAGGAGAAAGTTAAGTAAAATTAAAAGGAAAACTTTCCTGTGTTTAGGATAGGAAATATTATACAGTGTGTTATGATATTGTATAATGCTACTTTACATAGTGTAAAAATAGCAGAAAGTGAAAAAAAAAACCCAACAACCATGACATAACTGAGGTAAATGACAAAACAGTGATCGAACGAATATCGATTATAATTACTACCAATCTGGTAATTTATACTTCATTCCTAATAGCCATAGTGTTTTTTTGTTCAAAAAGTGAAAGATGGACTGATAAGATTCGAGCCTTAGAAAGAATTATAAATGAAAATAAGAAAAATTCTTAGACACAGAAAGACAAAATTAGACAAGAATCTACCTTTTTAAAAAGAAACTGAAGAGGGGTGGCTTAATATTAGAAGAGAAATCTTAGTTTATCCAGTTATAATACAGAAACTATCAGCAGATTATAAATAACCCTGAGCTTAAACGGAAATTGAATGGAGTCCCTTAGAAATATTAGATTTTAGGAGGTTTAAGGAAGTGGTCATTTTATAGGGTATTCATCCACCCTATGCTAAACAGATGTCAAATTCATGAATAACTCAGAATAGAATTTTCCCTGACTCTTAAAAGAATTGACAAGAGCAATATTGGGAGCTAGTCTTCATTTAAAACAGTGAACATTTTGAAAGAGGGAGCTATGACCATAGAATGACAAAATAGGTTTAGAGGTGTTAGTTTCTCCCAGGACAAGTATCTAGGTTTAAGTCAATATGCTGAGATACAAAGGCAACTTTCATTTGATGACCATGCCTTAGCACTGTGTAGATTAGTCCCTTTAAACATTTGGGACAAGGTTGAAGAATTAGGAAAGAGGTCTGAGTCATTTACTAGAATATTACAAGGCCAAAAAAGCCTTCAGTAATATTTTGCTAAGACATATTTGTCTGTGAATAGAATTGTATTAGATTTAGAAATCAGTCAAATATTAACTAAATCTTTGGCTTTTGAAAATGGTAATTTAGAATGCAAAATGGTGATTAGGCCTTTAAAGGCGAGACCAGCCCCAATAGGTGAATGTATTGGAATTAAATCTGACAGCGGGTATCATATTTATGATGCTACTCTGTAAGGAAAAATGATTTCTAAAAGTTTTATCAAAAACATCAAAATGTCAGATGAATAAATTGCAATAAGCAAGGTCATTTGAAAAGGGATTGTAGGCAAGGCACTTCTAGAGACAATGCTTTTTCCAGTGATAATCCAAACAGAAGGCCTGAGGCTTTTGGAGTATGCAGAAGGTATGGAAAAAGCCAGCATTGGCCTAATGAATGCAGATCAACAATGGACAGGCAAGACAATTTGTTTGCAGAGTTTGGAAAATTAAATTGCAGCATACCATACATATATATTGAAGATTTCAATAGACAACTTCTCTAAGTTCTGAAAATTGTGATTCTGCAATTACACATTTATTTGAAGTTATGGCCATCATGGAGATATATGCACAAATTAAGACTGACAATATTCCAGCATATTTCTCCAGTAAAATAAAGTAGTTTTTCACATATTACAATATAAAGCATATTATAGGCATACCACACTGTTATACATGGCAAGCAATTATAGAAAGAACTAATTGAACTTTAAGATATACTTAATAAACAGAAAAAAACACAGTGACAGATTATACAGTGTTTTATTAACTTAAAATATTTTAAATGCTAATGAGAAAGTAAAAACAGCTATGGAGAGACATTGAATAGTAGAAAAATTGCTGAATTAAATCATCTTGTATATTTTAAAGAGATCTTAGCCTTACAATGGAAACCAAGATATGTCTTATGCTGGGGAAGAGGTTTTGCCTTTGTTTCCACAGGAGAAAAAAAGCTGTGGATACCATCAAGATTGAAGAATATTAGATTTGAACAGGAGAGACCTCATGCATATGGAGAAGATGTCAGGACTGCGAGAGGGTTGGTCCACCCACTGAGACAGTGTGCCTGATCTAATAAGAGCACACCAAAGCCAGCTGAACTGGGACTGAACGAGCATGGGAGCAAGCCAGACACTATGAATGTGGCTGACAGTGGGGGCTGACTGAGAAGCCAATGATAATGGCACTGAACTTTGTTTTTACTGAATGTACTGGCTTTTTGCAATCCTAGTCTGTTTGGATGCACACCTTCCTCAGCATGGATTGAGGGGGAAGGGCCTTGGACTTCCCACAGGACAGGGTCCACTGCCTTCTCTTAGGAATGGAGGAGAAAAGGTAGGGTAAGTTGGGGAGCAAGAGGGAAATGCGAGAAAGGGAGGAAGGGGAAATTTTGAGTGGTATTATTTATAAAGCAATATTTTTTTTAAAAAAAAGGAACTCACCAGAGTTAGGTTTGGAGCAGGATTTTGCTTTTATCTTTCCAGATAAAGATAAGAAATCCAGAAAAATTAGAGATGTTTCACTCAACAAGTGAAACATCATCAAGGAACAAATCCCAAGAAAAAGAGTAAACTAGCCAAATGGTATCACCCATCTCCAACTGATTGCCCTGAAATCCCAATTCAGAGCCCCAAATTAGCATTGGCATCCATGACACTATGTTGCCTGAGTGCCTACCCCTTCCTGCTGGAGGACCACATGATGCTGAATGCTATGTTCTACCTAGCCAGCATTGCCACTAAGCTAACAAACACAAGCCATAAGTTTCATCCTTTGCCTAAAAACTGCTCAGGATAGTCAGATGTTTGAGTTCCTATGAGAATTATATGAACAATTTACAGTACACTGAACTCAGAAATACTTAATCCTCAGAATGCCAAATACAAACGAGTTAGACATTGTGGAAATCTTGGCAGGAATAGCTTCATTATTGTAAATAGTTTTATTGTGTTATGATGGAGAAGGGTCATCTGTCTATGTCTTACTTTCATTGGTTAATAAAGAAATTGCCTTGGCCCTTTAATAAGACATAAAATTAGGTAGGACAAGTAAACAGAACAGAATGCTGGGAGAAAGAAGCCAAGTCAGGCAGTCACCATGATTCTTCCACCCAAGACAGAGGCAGGTTAAGATCTTTCCTGGTAAGCCACCTTGTGGTGCTACACAGATGACTATATATGGCTTAAAGCAAGATGTGAGAATTAGCCAATAAGAGGCTACAGATAACAGGCCAGGCAGTATTTAAAAGAATACAGTTTCCGTGTTATTATTTTGGGGCATAAGCTAGCAAGGCATGTGGGAGCCGTGCGGCGGGAAGTGACCCATTGCTCCAGCTACAGTGTTAGAGTTCAAACCTTTCCTTTTCATTTAGACAAAAGGGTGAAATGTTTCAGGATTTCTGATCACACTCTGGGCCCTGAGTTGTGTTATTTATTAGAAAATCCTGTTTCTAGTTCTGGTGTGGCTTTGCCAGTGCAAATGCATTTAATCCAAAAGCTTTCTGCTTATTGTAAACAAGATTAAATAAAAACAACAGTCTATAGGTCAAGAGGCAGAGCAATCAACCAGGAAGTAACCATAGGGTGATTTGTTTACCTCTCTGAACAAGCAGGTTTTCACCATAACATCTGGCTTCTGAGTCTTTATTGGCAAAGTGGATGGATTGGGATTTAAAAAACAATATACAGATGAATCTAATTTCATGAAATAATTCAACTAAATTTACAACCAAAAATTGAGCCCAGGTCTGTGAAGTCAATAAGCAGACATTCTACTTTGCTGGCTTCTTCCAAGGCTTCCCAGATATGAATGCTCTTTGCTGAGACAGCTATAATCTGGTCCTCACTTCTCCTCCCTCCATCTCCTACTGTGGAACTCCTGAAGTCTGAGTACTTTAACCCTGCTCTCCAGCCCATGGACTCTATTGTTAGAGAATCCCTGCCCTGGCCCAGCCCTGGCACTTCCCTTTGGGTCACGACTGAGACAGCCCTAAGGTTGTAGTCTGTGTGCTCCTGTCCCTGGTCATCTATGATCCGTTCCAGGAGACCAGTACTACCTTCTGGACAGAAATGACACAATAATGGACAATATACTATTGTTTTCTATTCCTGGCTCTTATTGCCAGCAAACTACACCCAAATCTTTGAAGTTGACAATCAGACTAAAACAAATGATTAGAACTGTTCAGTAATGTTTCTAGGTTGGCTGAAGCTGAGTTGGAGAAGCATCAGGAAGATGCCATGATTCCTAGACCCAGTTATTACCACTCAAGACTGCTGTCATTCTCCTTTCAAATATTTTGAGAACATAGGCAGAAATAGTGCCTAAACTCTGGGTAGAAGAGATTTCATTATTTCAGATAAAAAGAAGTATCTGTTTTGAGATTCTTTGAAAGTTGACGATTCTATTCTCTTGGCTGAAAATTCATACATAATATACTTAAATAGTTTTTTCTCTGAAAATATAAAAAACCTGTGAAATATATAATAATATACTCTTGATGAATAACATTTTAGTCATATACCTCAATCATAGGCAATGCTCACATTTCTGTGTCTTATTTGCATTCAAATTACAATCTTCCAATTACTAATTAATACAAATAAGGAGTATTCCCAGCCAAATTAGTTATTATCAACATAATATGCATAAATTTTGATCTTTAATGATGTCCCATATACCCATAAATACAAACATAATAACAATATCATAATAGTAAGAACAATGAACTAAGGCTTCAGATTACATAAATTTATTGGATTAAAATTTCAGTTATCAGACACTTTGAATGAGCAGCAAATAGCAGAATAACAATAGCACAAAATTTAAGGTATAATAGGGATTACACATTAAGATTCTCTCAGAGGTTGAATTTGAATGATTGTTAGTAGAAAGAGAAACAGTAGAAGATAAGAATAATAAATCATCTACAGGACATAGAGAATTTTATTTTGATATTATAGGAATATGAAGACTTAGAAGTCAGATTCTTAGAAGGCAATGTCATAGATTGATCTATAACATGAAGGTTGGAATGTTGTAGAAGCCAAGTATGCTGGGTAGTAGAATCTAGACCCATAACACAGGGAAGGGAAGTAAGAGAGGCCACAATTAAGAGATCTGAAGCCACTGGATCCACAGCCCCCTGAGTAGCAGCTTCTAGATCCATAGCCCAGAGAATGGCAGCTGCTGGATCCAAAGCCCAGAGACCCAGAATATGGTCCCTGATAGGGACTGCAAGGTGTGGAGCTCCTCGAGTAGTAGCAGGCTGTCTGGCAAGGCCTGGACATCATGCAGGACCTCTGGCAGCTGGTGGGCTCAATGCAGGTCTCCTGACATCTGGTGTTCAGAGAAGATTCCACCAGGCAGGGTCTGGGAGAGCAACTGGTAGTGGTGTAGACCAGGTTGCTAGGGTAGGAAGAGCCACAGGAGAAACCTGAAGAGGGCAGGCAGTGTCTAAAGGAGCTGGAGGAGGAGTTTCCAGAGCAGCAGCTGTAGGCCATGTTGACAGGAGATGTAAGCTCAGCTGAATGCAACTGAAAGGATTCTGAGTTTGGATGTCACCCTGTGGAGAGCTGGGTTTATATACTCTCAGCAACAGGTGTGGTACCCAACAGTCTCATCCTTGATGCATCTATGTGTTTCCTGGTTTTAAAATGTGGAACA
>NC_022010.1:96303858-96310824 GCF_000317375.1 Microtus ochrogaster
CAGGCTGGTCTCGAACTCACAGAGATCCGCCTGCCTCTGCCTCCCGAGTGCTGGGATTAAAGGCGTGCGCCACCATTGCCCGGCTCTACTTAAAGTTTCTTATTCTCCTTCCATTACCTGCATTCATAATTATTGAGATTTTAGCCTCTGCAGAATGCTACCATTTCTCATAGTATGTGGATATCCTGTGAACTTTTTCAGGACTATATCCCTGTATGCATCAACATTTATCTGCCGAAGTATGAAGGACATAAATAAGGAAAATTCTCTCCTCTTCATCCTCTTTCTCACTTTCTTTATCCATGTCCTCCTTTTCTTCTCCCATGTCTTCTTCCTCCCTTCTACCTTTATCTTTTTTGTGGTTCTATGCTTAAATTTAACTTTGCTCTCTATTTTCATCTTTACTTTCTTTTCTTTTATTTGCTCATTTGTTCTTTCCTAGACTTAAAGTTGAAAATATGATTAATAATATTATTAAGTTCTCACTGTATAATCAGCATTTCTTATGTTCACTGATAGAATATTCTATGTTAAACTATATAGAAACAATATTCAGATAGAATGTGGATGTACTACTACAGTTTATGGCAAAAATTTCACATTTCTCTATTAAACACAATCTATTTGCAATACTCATAATAATCAAATGTATAGTATTATGGAAAATAGTGTAACAGCAATATAGATTTTATGAAATTCAAGGAGGGAAGATATGAAGATAAAAATTTAGCTATTCTATTTTTGAATAAGATTCGTATTTTGTTATTTTGTGTTTCAGGCTGAAGAGCCTATCAATAAGATTACGATGGAAGTATTCTTTTCCACTTAGTTTTTCATTGTTATTCCATAAATAGCTCTTTAATTATTCTTTAGAACAAATAGGCGTTAAATACAAATAGTAATTCTATAAGGTGAGAAATAATTTGTTACCTTATTTCTCAGATAACCTCAAAGTAAACTAGTTAATGTGAATAATTTATCTTACTTTTGTGTTTGTAGATATATAATTTTGTCCTCATAATTTGAGAGAATGTTTAAAGTTTTTAAAAGTCCCTACCTTTGAACTAAATTAACCTGAGATTGTATTGTTTCATCTGTATAGCACTCTACGATTGTTTTACCTAATTATCCATAGAAACAGAGAAACTAGAATAATTCACATAAAATGTAAGACTTGGAAGGGTGCTCAACAAAAACTTCTGATAATTGATTTTGTATTCTATTAAAGTAGATGATGAAAATATGTCTTTTGATCTTTGAGGTATTTCCAAAGAAGCCCATCCACATAGAAAGTCATGGCTTCTGATATACCTATATAAAATGTCAATGAATCTGCCACTCACAGTCCCAGGATCTAGCTTTCAAAGCTGATTTAGATTGGAATCTCCATCAACAAAACTATTATCTCTTGTATTGAGATTCTATTGTAACACCAGTAAGGGTCACAGAATGTATTCTTTTCATAATACTTCACTAAATTAGAACTCTGTAATTAAAAGAACATTTGACTCCATGTAACCAAAATTTGCTCATGACAGAAACATTCCTACATGCCATTCTGAAGCCTACTTCTCCCTTTAATAAATTCTTAATATTTTTCTCAAGTTACCACTAATAAAAATTTATATGAGACCAGAGATATACTGTTTGGTGTCTAATAAACCCATTAATAAATTCTTGGGTTAGATAGACAGGTCATCAGTTAAGAATACTTGTTAGTCACCCAGAGAACTAGTTTGATTTCCAGCACCCATGTCAGGCAGCTCACAACCACTAATAGCTCTAGCGCCAGAGACTCTAACACCCTTTTCTAGCCTAGAGGGTTACCCACATGCACAAGCATAAAAACATATGCTCACATATATAAACACATCAACTAAAATAAAAATTAACCTTAAGACATTCTGTACTTTCTTAAATTTGTTTTAAATTAAGTTGTAAATAGGGATTCCAGGGCCAGAGAGATTGGTCATGTTTTAGTACACTTTTTCTCTTCCAAAGGACAGAGTTCAGTTCTCTGGACATACGTGATTGCTTACAACTGTCTTTATCCACAGTTCCATAGATTCACCGCATCATCTTCTGGCCCTCTGAATGCCACAGACAAGTACATGGTGCACAGATATTTAGGAAAACATAACACAGTTATTTTTAAAACATGGATTCCAATCCACACTGCTTTTTTCAGAGATGATTCTACAGACAGGACATGTGCTAGAAACAAGGAAACAAATCAACTGTCAACACCTGAGCTCAATTCCAATAAACTCTTTTCCTAGGTTTCAGCATACTTTTATGAAGGTAAAGATGTTTAGGAAGGATTGTATAGACATTTTTGTAATCAGTCTTCATGGTATACCTAAGACATCTCATGTTCAGGGTATAATCAAGACAGCTCAGTTTTCAGGGTGTACTTAACACATATCAGTGTTCAGGGTGTACCCAATATGTCTAATTGTTCAGGGTGTACTTGCCATGTCTCAGTGTTCAGGGTGTACTCAAGATGTCTCAGTTTGAAGGTGTACTCAAGATGTCTCAGTATTGAGGATGTACTCGAGAAGTCTCAGTGTTCAACGTATACTCAAGACATCTCATGGGATATCAGCAACACATATGCTAACAGATATGTTGGTTGTGAAGGTGTGAGATGCTACTATGAAATTCAGAACTACAATAACTATGAAAAAAATAAGGACAGATGTAAGGATAATTTAGAATGACAAGGAAACAGAATAATGTGAAACCATGAAATTAGATCTTGTGTATCTCTGTGGAAAGCAGAGATATGTTGCATAAGGATGATAGTTTGCATTAGACAGAGAAGCCAGACACTCATAGCCTTAGCATCTGAACCTGTCCAATCTTAAAATGTGTCATCACATTAAGGTGGTGGACTTTAATATTGCACCCTTATTATAATCTGTTGTTGGGTTTTCTGTCCTGCCCAGTTCCTGTAATTGTTTAATCCCACAGATATCACACAGAGGTCTACATTAGTTATAAACTGATTGGCCCATAAGCCCAGGCTTCTTATTAACTCTTATAACTTATATTAGCTCATTAGTCTTCTCTTTGCTAGCCACCTGACTCAGTACCTTATTCAGCAAGCCAGACACATCTTACTTCCTCTGTGGCTGAGTCACCACTACAGACTAGGACTTACTTCTTCCCAGAATTCTCCTGTTCTCATTGTCCCACCTCTACTTCATGTCTGGTTGTCCTTCCTATACTTCATGCCTTGCTACTAGCCAACCAGCATTTATTTGAAATATAATTGGCAGAATACAGACCATTGTCCCTCACCACTTCCTCCTCTTTTTAAAAAAAAAATAAAAACAAGAACTCTAAATCTACTATCCTTTGTTTACCTTTTCACCTGACCATTAGCCAAAACAGCTTGTAACTAACATTGCAAAGAAGGAAAATATCCATAGTCCATATTTGGGGATGTGGGCATAGTTTTTCAGACTACTTCCTGCTGGTTTCAGGTGTTGATAATCTTATGGGAACCTAAATAAAATTATTTAGGTTATGATCAAGTACTTAAAGGAGTATCCTGTGAGTCTCGATCATCTCAGGCAGCAGTCTTAAATCTGTTCTGGATGTAGAACTCAGACATCTTGGCCATCTGTTCCTACCAGAGATTTCTCAGGTGGTCATCCTTGATCAAGCCTGATTTTTCTTAACTCAGAATGAATCTACAGCCTCTCATTTCCTGTAGAAATAAAAGCAAATCCTCTTCTCCAAAATAACATACCTTTTGACTTCAATTTTGAAATCAAGGCATTTTCAAAATACCTGTCTTAGATCAATTCAGGAGCATTTATAAACAAATATCTTTTAGTAGCTGTTGATCCTTCCTCAGCATTGAAACAATTCAAAGAGAATATAATAACATACAGTATCCAGATTCTCTGTGTGCTTTCCATCTTTACATGGTTTTATTTAAATTTAAAATATTTCTTTTATTGTTATTTTTAAGTTTTTGTCTTTTTGAGACAGGGTTTATGTTAATTTTTGTCCTGGAACTCACTCTATAGACCAGGATGTCCTTGAACACAGGGAGATCTGCCTGTCTCCCCCTCCAAAGTGCTTCCATTTAAGGTGTGTGCCACCACACCTTGAACTCACAGAGGTCTGTCTTTTTAATTAATACAGTTTCTTTATGGTTATTTTGGGGCTAAGCTATCCAGGCAGCTGGAAAGAACATGTGAGCCCCTTCCAACAACTGGCACCCACATAGACAACTGGATCTACATAAAGCCTGAGAGAGCTTGGAAAGTAATTAAGTCAAAAAAGAAGAGTTAAGCACAGCTTATTGATGGCAGCAATAATCATTTCTATGTCAGGTAAATATAAATAAATATTTAAAGGTTCTATAAAGTGATTACTTGCAGACTGCTTAAAATATTGATTAAATTTTCCAAGGAAAATAGAAAAAATAGAGAAAAACATATAAATATGTATGTACATGCATATATTCATGTAGATGTGTGAATGCACACACACATTATCAGGGACATATTGAAACACTTCAGAATGATAAAAATCTTATATGAACTAGAAATAATCTACTTAACCTGAAGCTGAGATGCCCTTAAAGTTATATCCTGATTTGGGTATCTGTGATTAAGGCTGTAAGAAATTTCCACAGATTTTTGAGACTACAGAACAAACTTGGAATTCTGGGCCTTTCAAAGACTTAGGGCACTAAGTATATTCCAGATTTTAGGAAGCCAATTCTGACAGGCAAAACTGAATTTCTAATGGGAAGATCCTTATAAGGACATAGGACAGAAACTGAAGTTTAACCTGTATCAGTTCTTGATGGGATTGAAATGATCTAGGCTATGGGAGAATTTATTCTAACTGCCAGGCAGAACTGACAGTAACAAATCTCTAGAGAAGGACAAAGTCTTTTTCCATGTGAAATGTCTGTTGCTTCTCAGAGCATGGAAGGAATGTAAAAAGCCTGAAACAGAAGAGAGTGACAGAAATTAGAATGTGGATCACAGAATTCTTGTATGGCAAAAGGAAACATCAAAGAGCAGTCATGTCTCACACAACATTGATTCAGTCAGCAGCACATTGCATGGATGATGGGGATCCTGTCGGTTATGTAGCCTAATGATAAAGGAGCCATATTTGCTTAAATACACACTGATATTAGAAATTATGAAACTTGCTAACAGCACATTTTCCAAAACCCACACCCATCATCCAGGACTACACCTATGTGAAGAATCTAACAATATGAAGCAGAAACTTTTTATGTTCAAGAAATAATTACACCTGGGAACAAAAGATATGATTGAGAAATTTGAGGTTAAAATAAAAATAATTCAATTGAATTTAACTAAAAATAAAGCAACTATCTTGAAAAAAAATATGGATGGTTTCATCAGGATCCTAATCACAGCTACTAAAACAGTGCAATAAATTATGAATAAAGGGAATTTCCAAAATAAAGGTTGTCACAAAATGATTTAAAAGGGAGAAAATACTTGAAGAACCCAGTTAGAATCCATGCCTTACTTATAACTGGGTCAGAAAGTAACAAGACAGGAATGAGGTAGGGCTTATATTCAAGGAGACTTCAGTTGAGAATGTGCAAGTGTTAAACAAAAATCAATGAGGAAACAGTAAAATTGTGATTTAATGTGCCTAATCAATAAGGAGAAGATCAAAGATGGATCTGGCAGACCTGATTTAGATATAGATTTCGAACACATATCAGAATTTCAGTCATTTTCTTGGTTAGCCCCACTTGACATTTCCAAGAGAATACATCTGCCTGAATTTTGTGCGGTCCACTATAAGTAGGCTTTCTTTATAATACATTATAAACAAAATTTGAAGTATTCCAAGTCTTTGGATTAATTTTCTTCACTAGTTTCTCCCTCAAACTGAGGGCTCAAGAGAAGAGAAATGGTCCCTGTTACCTGTAAAGATACAGGATCTTTACATGAGGGATGGGGAAAACCTGTGCAAAGGTTGGGCTTCACAGCCCGCTAGGAATTTCTTTGCCTTCTCTGGGCTTAGTGAGTACTTGGAACAGACCATAGCAAACACAGTCATGAACATATGTGGCTGGATTTCAGATGTGAGCAGGAAGAACCCTAGTGAATAAATCCCCTGTGACCAAATGATTGAGAATGGAAACCTCCAGTCAGCTACAGAGATCAGATCAAGTATCTCAATTCTCCTATCCCACACAGATGGGATCCATTGTCTCAGTCCTCCTATCCAACACAGATAGGATCCAGTGTCATAGCCCTCCTATCACACACTGGCTATAAAATTTGATCCCTCCTCTATTCTCCAGTGCTTTTCTACGTTGAATCAGTTCTACAAACATTTAGCCTTGTGATTCTCTTACATTTTGGCTCCTTAAAATCATGACACATCATTGTCTTGTGCTTATTCTGACCATTTTCAATCTTTCTCAGGTATTCTTGGCCTTTGTGCCTAACATGTCTTTGTGAGAAATATCCAGGTAAAATCTTGTAATCTATGTGGAATAATTTTGGAAAATAAACATCAGTGGTGACAGGTAAGGTTAGCTTTAATGGGTTCCACATGATTCTCAAAATAACACTCAGTTTATTAACACAGGAGATACATGTTACAAACATCCAATACCATAGAAAAAAATTTTTATATAACAACTGACAAAACACATAAAATTTGTGTCAAGAGGAAGAGCAGGGATTTTTCTAGATGATGAAATAAGCATCAGTGTAAAACAGTCACTCATGGCATCTCTGACATAGCAGTAGCTCATTGTCCTAACTATAGCAAAATGACAACACCCATAAATATACGGTGCAGAAAACTATTCAAATACAACTACAATTACAGAGGTTAGTGTTCCACATTTGTAAACCAGGAAACACACAAATGCATCAAGGATGAGGCGGTTGGGTACCACACCTGTTGCTGAAAGTATATAAACCCAGCTCTCCA
>NC_022010.1:96311174-96316862 GCF_000317375.1 Microtus ochrogaster
CCACCAGCTGCCAGAGGTCCTGTGTGGTGTCCAAGCCCTGCCAGACAGCCTGCTACTACCCGAGGAGCTCCACACCTTGCAGTCCTTGCCAGGGATATGCTGGGTCTCTGAGCTTTGGATCCAGCAGCTGCCGTTCCCTGGGCTTTGGTTCTAGAAGCTGCTACTCAGGGGGCTGTGGATCCAGTTGCTTCAGATCTCTGAATTGTGGAGTCTCTGGATTCCCTTCCTTGAGTTTTGGATCTAGATATTGCTATCCACGGTACTCTGCTCCTCTTTCCTGGCAACCTTGTTACAGACAAATCTATGGATCAGGCCTCTATGGAATCAGCTGCTAAGTCTTTGTTTTCCTATGTCAAATCTATGCTCTAAAGCTCTTGCTTCCCTACCTAACTCCTTCTGATACCATATCATCCTTCCTTTAACAGCTTCCTCTCTGAACTTCAGCAGATTATGACATCAGTGGGTCACCCAAAATTATGCTCTACTCTCTGTACTGATGATGTATTCAGATGCTGTTTGCTTTTTCTCTACGACCGTTTGAAAAGTGAAAATTTCATGTAATAAAGTTGTGCAATCTGATATCTTCATGCATTGTTCACATATTGTTTCTTCACTCTGTTTCTGCACTTGTGGTTTGGAAGACTTAAGATCAATAGGATCGTCCAGCTGAATTTGGGGTATACAATCTGGCATTAGTTTGCTTTTCTTCATTTGGACGTTGTCAATTCTAGGAAGATCATTATTCATGTCCAAACAATAGTTTGAATTGCCTGAGATTAAAGTATATGAATTTCTGTTGAGCTAAGAAAACAAAACAGATCTAGAAATGCCAACACCAAGAAAACAATATTACATAATTTACAAGCTGAATTCTTAATATAAGAAAAAATATCAATTCTAGTTTTTGAATGTAGATTTTCAGTCAGGAGAAAGTAACTTTTAAAAATTCTCAGGACTGATAGAGATTTACATATTGGTGTACATGCTAATCTTCCTGCCTCATGTGATTGCCTAAGGACCCCTGCACCTCATCCAAACACATAAGGACAAGCCTCCTACCCCCTCCCAGGCTCAACTCCAATCAACTGAAGGGAAGGGCAACACTTCTATGAAGAGATTTAATTTACTAGGCTTTCTCTGTGTCTCAAAGAGAGTTGGATTCAGTTAACATGACATAGTATCTTAAAGAAAATTTAAAATTACATGTGTTACGGGCATTCAAAGCGGAAAAAGAGGAAAAAATCACTCAAAATATGCATCTTAATGAACTACTGGAATGCGGCACTCTAGAAACATCTTGTCCACTTGCAAAGAGTCTACTACTGTGCCTGAGACAGTAAAGGACATTTCCCTTATCTTCTTTTCTTTATTGGTTGATATTTATAATTTCCTGGATATTCACAACTGTTAAAGGGAGAAATGACAGCAGATCCTCCTTGTAAAAATTAAGATAAGGTGATATGTACTCAAAGATATACAGAGTATATATCCATAATAAATGCTAATCAAAACAAATATGGCCAATGAGATAGGCGTGATACAGTAAATCATGCCATGTGAAATAATTTCCAGTAAAGCTAATGAGATAGGTGTGATACAGTAAATCATTCCATGTGAAGGGATTTTTTGTAATCGCTGAAGTCTCAGAGACTTTTGGCATTAGGGGTTTCATATGTAGCATGCTCTAAGAGATGATCAGCCACAGGCCATGGTATACAGTGTTATGTAGGAGTTACACAGCCTCTATAAAATAGACTAAAAATTCAGTGATGAAATAGTGTGCAGTAAAGTCAATGATTCAGTAACTAGGGAAAACTTTGATTGCCAACATTATTTGGAACATACACACACGTGTTGTATTACAATTCTATTTTCCATTTTGCTAGAATGTTGCAACTTGGCTGGAAATAGCACTACCATCTAGTATGTCTGTCATGATTGTAAATAAATCCCATCATAAGATTCCTACTTTATTTTCCATGACATCATCAGTACGTGTGGCTATTATCATCACTGTAATAACAGTAGTAAAATTTTGGAGAGTTTTATGAGGGTTCCTAAGATTGAATTGTGAAACCAAATTGCTAGAATTAAATAATGTATTTTAAATGCTTGGCAAGCCTGAAGTGAAACTGACTGTATTTTATCCTCAGTGATATTTTTCTTTTGCTAGTGACATAGGAACATATACTTGGTGAGTTTTACTTATGTAGTGTTTTTTGTCTTGACTTACTTCTATAAATACGTAAATAAAAGATATTTTGTTGACGTGAGTGAAAATGATGGAAACATATTAAATGTGTATCAAAGTGGTATGTCAACAACTCTTTACATTTTCTAATATAGATGATCATCTTTTATAACAATTTTTCTATTTGTTTCATTGGGTTGAAGAGCCTAAATTTTCATAAAGATTTCTTATATACCTTTCATTTTGGTTAAGTGTTATGAAGTCTTATTTACTCATACCTATACCCCTCTCTATTCTTCAAGTCTGCCACCTCAATATTCGTACTTATTTTATCCATGCCAATTCAAGATGATCCCTTTCAAGTACCTTGCCTTCCATGAATTCTCTATGGTAAGTATAAAAAAGAGTATTTTCAAAGCTAGAGTTGATCAGAATGACAACATATGGGGATTATATATTTGTGTCACAGTGTTCTCACCCTTTATATGATTTGTTCCCATTTTCTTTCACTTATCCAGACTTTTTATAGTCATTCTATTTACAGCTGAGTATCATCCCATGTGTATAAGTGCAGTATTTTTCCATCATTTGATAAGCATCTGACTGATTTGAATTCCTACTAGTTGTGAATGAAACCACAAGGAATATGGATGTGCAACCATCTCTATTGTAGGCTACTGCCTCTTGAATATATAGCTCGGCTTTTGTTGTACTTATATTTTTAGTTTTTGTTGCTTTCGTAAAACCCAGGTGGCCGTATTTGTTTGTATTAAAAACTGCATCTAATATTCTTTTAATTTTTCATTGATTGTTGCCTCTTTATATGCCAGTGTCAAACTGCTTTAAATTTTATGACTTTGTGGTATAATTTGAAACTGGGTGTGTTGGCTACTTCATATGATTTTTACTGTGTTCTGTGGTCAGTATATAGGAAGTATATATTGATTTGCATGTGTTATTTTATTACTTAGTCACTTTTCTGAAAATGCCTCTCAATACTAAAGGTACTGTATATAGAATCTTTGGGTGTTTCTTAGGTGTAGAATCATATTATTTGAATATAGGAATAGATTGACTTCTTATTTGCATCCTCCTATTTATTTTTATTTTCATATAGCTCTAAGATTTTAAAAACTATTTTGAATGGGAGTAAAGGGATGGACCCCTTTCTCTTTTCTTGACTATAGTAAATGCTTTCCATCTCTCTCCATTAAATATGTTGGATATAGGCTTCTCATATGTGAAGATTTTTATATTTTGAAATATAGTCCCCCATCTTTAACTTCGTCTTTATGTTCACCATAAAGGAAAGTTTTTTTTGTGACTTTTTCTGGTTATAATGTCACTGTAACACTGGCTTCAAAAAGAAAAGGATTTTGTAACCTTCAATTTTTTTCCATTTCATAAACCATTTAAGTAATATTAGTACCATTAACACTTTTTTGATATTCTGATAAAATACTGCAATAAATCTATTTAGTCTTATGCTTTAATTGTTTGAGGAATTTTTATAATAGCCTCAATATCATTGCTGGGTACAGATCTTTTAATATCATTTATTTCTTATTGGTTTAATTTTGATATGTCATGTGTTCCTTTCAGTTCTTTATCTTCTTTTAGATTTTCCAATGCAGTGAAATAGAGCACAATGTCCTATATTTTTGTGCTCAGTATTTCTTGTTGGATCTCATTGGCATTTGTTGAAATGTCTCCCTTTCCAATTCTAATTGTATTTATTTGTGTATTCTCTATTTTTATTTTTCTTAGATTATTTAAGAGTTTGTTAATGCTGTTTATTTTAACAAATAACTAACTTAGTTTTTATTGATTTTTATGGTTGTTTTACTTTTTTCTACATGTTTTTTTCTGATTTTAATTATCTTTCAATATATTACATTTAGGTTTAAGTTTAGTTTTTTTATCGTTGTTTCTAAAGCTCTAAGGTACATTAATAAGCTAATAGTTTTAAATTGTTAAAAATTATGTTGACACATAGTAATATATAATTTTTTGTAGCGTATCCTTTATGTTCCAAGAATTGGCAAGCTGGGTTTTTCTACAATGTGATTGTAGGGATTCTTTTACATATTTATTTCTTCAGTGTCACAATTATTATATTATTATGTGTTTGCTGTACACTCTCCTTCCATTTGTTTACTTTCTAAGGTTTCTATGATTGTTTGTAACTAGATAATTTACATCATCATGATTAAGTAAAATAATTGGAAGTTTATTTGATTTCCCTGTATTTGTTGAGAAAGTGCAGGTCCTAGAAGACTCTCACATGAAGAATACATTCTTTTTAAAAGGAAGTAAAAAGTAATGTATCCTACAAAATATTCTATATGCTTAAGTTTGAGGGCAGAATCAAAAGCAACAAAATATTACCTTCTTAAACAACACAATATTACCAACTTCTTAATGAGAAAAACCTGGAAAAATTCCAGAAAAGATTCAGTGCAGTAATTTCAGCTATGTTGAAACAATGGAATAAATACATAGATATACTCCGTGAGTTAAAAAAGAAAATGTTGGAGTAGAATGAGAAATCAAATTCCAAATATGAAAGCTGAATTCAATAAAGAAATGGAATTTCTGGAGAAAATCTAGGCTGAAATGCTGTTAAAAAATCACAATATGCTACATTAAAACTTCAGTGAAAATTGTTGTTAAATAATAGAACAAGGTGAAAATATAAAGTCAGATCGGTGACAAACAGTAGGAAATAGAGCATACGGTAGACTTCAATGATAAAGTTTTTAAAGGAATATAAATGGAGCATGGAAGAGCTTTGGAACAAGACAGGAGGGGAGAACACTCAAATTATGTTCATAGAAGATGGAGACTACTAACAGAAATTCTTTTAAATCTAAATAATGAGGTACCTATACAGACAGGTACAAAAGGCCTACTGAATAGTATCACGCATGTAAGATAAGTACAGAAACACCATGAGACATAAGAAAGTCACCAAATATACAGAAGAATGAAAGTATATTACAATCTGTAAGAGATAACTGGAGGCTCATTAAAATAATGCATGATTGTTGTATAGAAAACTTTAATACTTTGAGTTCTTAGAAATCTGTAATCCAATTTATAGTTCTAAAAGAAAAGAACTTCCAGTTCATTCTCTTGCAACCAGAAAACTATCTATTAAATTGAAAGAAAAGCACAAGTCATCTACATTAGAGACCAAATAAAGTAATTTATGATCAGTAATCCTGATCTACAGGGCATGCTGTAAGAAATTTGTTGGACTGCAGAGAAGGATGAACTGAAAAGGACATAGGCTATTAATAATCAATAACAAAGTAAATTGTAAGTACAAAGAGACATCCCCTCTGAAAAACAACAAAATTATAAAAATGCAAAACTCTCAGGTATAGCTCATTGACCTCCAATTTTCAAAGAAGATGTGACGAGCAAACCAATTGACTTAAAAAACAAAATCTATCATTTCTCTGCCTCTAGTAAATACATCTTGCCATTAGCAA
>NC_022010.1:96317482-96319825 GCF_000317375.1 Microtus ochrogaster
CCTTAGAAAGAATTATAAATGAAAATAAGAAAAATCCATAGACACAGACAAAGGAATTTAGACAAGAATCTACCACTGTATAAAGAAACTGAAGAGGGGTGGCCTGAGGTTAGAAGAGCAACCTTAGTTTATTCAGTTACGATACAGGAACTATCAGCAGATTATAAATACCCCTGAGCTTAAATGGAAATTGAATGGAGTCCCTTAGAAATATTAGATTTTAGTAGGTTTAAAGAAGAGGTCATTTTATATGATATTGATTCACAATATTCTAAGCAGATGTCAAATTCATAGGCAACTCAGAATAAGAATTTTCCCCAACACTTAAAAGAATTGGCAAGAGCAATATTGGAAGCTAATCATCATTTAAAATGGTGAACATGGTGGAAAGACAGAGCTAGGGCCATAGAACCACAAAATAGGGTTAGAGGTGTTAGTTTCTCCCAAAACCAGTTTCTAGGTTTAAATCATCATGCTGAGTTACAAAGGCAGCTTGCATTTGATGATCATACGTTAGCACTATGACATTTAACACCTTTAAATTCTTGGGAAAAGGATGAATAATTAGGAAATAGTTCTGAGTCATTTAATAGAATACTACAAGGCCTAAAAAAGGTCTCCACTAATATTTTGCAATGACAGATTCATCTGTGAATAGAATTTTATCAGATCTAGAAGTCAGTCAAATATTATTTAAATCTTTGGCTTTTGAAAATGCTAATTCAGAATGCAAAAGGGTGATTAGGCCTTTAAATGCAAGACCAGCCCCAATAGGTGAAAGCACTGGAATTATAGTAGGTCTCACAGTTAAGATGCTACTTTGAAAGGAGAAGTAATTTCTAAAAGTTTTATCAAAATAATCAAAATGTCAGATGTATAAATTGCGATAAGCAAAGTCATTTGAACAGGGCTTTTAGGCAAGGCACTTCCAGAGACAATGATTTTCAGTAATAATCCAAACAAAAGGCCTGAGGATTTTGGAGTATGCATAAGGTTTTTGAAAAAGCCAGAACTGGCCTAATGAATGCAGATCAACAAGACAATTTATTTGCAGAGTTTGGAAAATTAAATTGCAGCATATCATAGATAAATATATTGAAGATTTAAATAGGCAACTGCTCTAAGTTTGGAAAATTGTGATTCTGCAATTACACATTTATTAGAAGTTATAGCCATCATGGGGGTACCTGTACAAATTAAGACTGACAATACTCCAGCATATGTTTCCAGTAAAATACAAGTTTTTTGTACATTACAACATAAGACATATTACAGCCATACCACACCATTCTACATTGCAAGCAGTCATAGAAAGATTGAATTGTGCTTTAAAAGATAAACTTAAAAAACAGAAAAACCACAGAGGTAGATTATACAGTGTTTTATTAACTTAAGACATTTTAAATGCTAGTAAGAAAGTAAAAACAGCTATAGAGAGACACTGAATAGTAGAATAAAACTGCTGAATTAAATCATCTTGTATATCCTAAAGAGGTACTGACCTCAAATTGGAAACCAGTATATGTGTTATGCTAGGAAAAAGTTTTGCCTTTGTTTCCACAAAAGAAGAAAAGCTGTGGATACCATCAAGATTGAAAAATATTAGATTTGAACATGAGAGACTTTATACATATGGAGAGAAAATAGTTCATCAGACAGCTTGGTAATTCAGTTGAAAATAACTAATAAAGACAAGAAGATAGCTTTTATTCAATCAGACATGAAAAAATAAAATAATATTTTCAAATGATAATTTACCAAAGGCACACTAACATTATTGGCATGAATTGAAAAATAGGTTTTCTTAACCCATGTGTCTTAATTTCATGTCAGAATATTAGATGATAGATTGACACATGGCCCATGCCATCTTTGACATCAGCTTTTGAGTTTTCTTAAATAAAAAGCATATTTTTGGTTTTTGGTATTAAAAAAATTAAGAGATTTAAATTCTTTTAAGTAAATTTAAAGATTACTACAGTTCAAACATGTTTTCTACATCTGTAAGTGTGGAGTGATTTGGAGATAAGGTAAAATATTTGAGCATGGCAGTGGTAGCTCATGTCTTTAATACCAACAGAGACTGGTTCATCTCTCTAAGTTAGTTGTTTTTTTAATTCTAGGGATAGAGTGAACAAGGTGGGGGAGGGCAAGGATTTTATCCCAACACACCCAGGGACAAACATCAGATACAGTTCCTAATTGGTATGTTTGTGCACTAGAAAAAGCACATGCCATATTTACAGATTATTATAAAAGCCCCCTACAGAATTACTAGAAAGGCAGCTAATTTCCACTGGGGACAGGAAAAAAAAAGAGCAGCTTTTGTGAGTGCTGGTAAGA
>NC_022010.1:96322015-96337821 GCF_000317375.1 Microtus ochrogaster
GGATAGAGAGATATACAGGAAGCAGAATGGAGGGGAACTGTGCTCGAGGATTCTTGTTTGAGACACCACAGTAAGTAAGAGAAAGCCCCTTTTTCTGGGACATGGGCAGAGGAGGAATGTCAACGGGGTGATTTCTTTGCCTCTCTGAACAAGCATGTTTACAACATAACATCTGGCTGCTGAGTCTTTATTGGCAAAGTGAAAGGATTGGGATTTAAAAAAAAAAAAAACAAAAACAATATACAGATGAATCTAATTTCATGAAATAAATTCAACCAAATTTACAAGCAAAAATTGAGCCCAGGTCTGTGAAGTCCATAGGCAGACACTCTACTTTGCTGGCTTCTTCCAAGGCTTCCCAGATATGAATGCTCTTTGCTGAGACAGCTATGATCTGGTCCTCACTTCTCCTCCCTCCATCTCCTGCTGTGGAACTCCTGAAGTCTGAGTACTTTAACCCTGCTCTCCAGCCCATAGACTCTACTGTTAGAGAATCCCTGCCCTGGCCCAGCCCTGGCACTTCCCTTTGGGTCAAAACTGAGACAGTCCTAAGGTTGTAGTCTGTGTGCTCCTGTCCCTGGTCATCTATGGTCTGTTCCAGGAGACCAGTACTACCTTCTGGACCAAACTGACACACTAATGGACGATACGCTATTGCTTTCTATTCCTGGCTCTTATTGCCAGCAAACTACACCCAAATCTTGGAAGTTGACAATCAAACTAAAACAAATGACTATAACTGTTCAGGAATGTTTCTAGGTTGGCTGAAGCTGAGTTGGAGAAGCATCAGGAAGATGCCCTGATTCCTAGACCCAGTTATTACCACTTAAGACAGTTGTCATTCTCCTTTCAAATATTTTGAGAAGGTAGGCAGAAATAGTGCCTAAACTCTGGGTGGAAGAGATATGAGAATTTCAGATAAATAGAAGTATCTGTCTTGAGATTCTTTGGAAGTTGACTATTCTATTCTCTTGGTTTAAAATTCATATTTACATAATAGACTTAAATAGTTTTTTCTCTGAAAATATACATAAACCCCATGAAGTACATAATAATACTCTTTTGATGGATAACATTTTAGTCATATACTTCAATCATAGGCAATGCTCATATTTATGAGCCTTATTTGCATTCAAATTACACTCTTGCAATTACTAACTACTACAAAGAAGTAGTATTTCCCCAACCAAATTAATTATTCTCAAACATAAATTGCATAAATTTTGATCTTTAATTAAATCCCATGTATCCATAAACACAAACATAATAACAATATCATAATAGTAAGAACAATGAACTAAGGCTTCAGATTGCATAAATTTATTGGATTAAAATTTTAGTTTTCAAATATGTTTGAATGAACAGCAAAAAGCAGAGTATCAATAGCACAAAATTTAAGGCATAATAAGGGATTACACATTAAGTTTCTAACAGAACTTGAGAATGAAATGATTGTTAGTGGAAAGACAAATGGTAGAAAATGAGAATAACAGATCATCTACAGGACATAGAGAACTTGATTTTGATATTACAGGAATATAGAGACTTAGCAGTCAAATTCCTAGAAGGCAATGCCATAGATTGATCTATAACAAGAAGGTTGGAATGTTGCAGAAGCCAAGTATTCTGGGTAGTAGAATCCAGACCCATAACACAGGAATGGGAAGCCATAGATTCCTCAATTCAGAGATCTCAAGCCACTGGACCCATAGCCCCCTGAGTAGCAGCTTCTAGATCCATAGCCCAAAGAACGGCAGCTGCTGGATCCAAAGCTCAGAGATCCAGCATATGTTCCCCAGCAGGGACTGCAAGATGTGGAGCTCCTCGGGTAGTAGCAGGCTGTCTGGCAGGGCCTGGACACCACACAGGACCTCTGGCAGCTGGTGGGCTCAATGCAGGTCTCCTGACACCTGGTGTTCAGAGAGGATTCCACCTGGCAGGGTCTGGAAGAGCAACTGGTAGTGGTGTAGACCAGGTTGCTGGGGTAGGAAGAGCCACAGGAGGAACCTGAAGAGGGCAGGCAGGGCCTAAAGGAGCGGGAGAAGTTTCCAGAGCAGCAGCTGTAGGTCATGTTGAGACGCGATGTGAGCTCAGCTGGATGGATCTGAGAGGATTCTGAGTGTGGATGTCACCCTGTGGAGAGCTGGGTTTATATACTCTCAGCAACAGGTGTGGTACCCTACTGTCTCATCTTTGATGATTCTATGTGCTTCCTGGTTTACAAATGTGCAGTTGCATGTGAATAATTTTCTGAACAGTGTATTTATGGGTGTTGCAATTTTCTTATAGTTATGACAACAAGCTATTGCTATGTCATAGATGCTATGACTGTTTTTCACTGACACTTATTATGTCCAGGATAATTTCTCCTATTCCTCTTTCCCTGACTTGTATGTGTTTGTTAGAATATTCTGAAGATTATACTTTTCTTCCACAGTTTGCTCCTATCATTTATTTGTTAATGAATTGGAAGCATCACTTATGTTCCCTTTGAAGCCTACTGAAGTAATCTTATCTTCTGACACCATTTCTCATTTTCCAATATTATTTGTGAATGCGTAACATTTCCCATAAACTTCACCACCACTACCCCAGGCAGAATAGGAGCACAGTAAATTGAATGAGATCAAATGTAAGATGTCAGAAAGAAAAAGCAGTGAGTGATTGCAACTGTGCTGAGAACAAAGACGGTACTGAGGCAGAGTCACAAGATCAGGGCATTTGGCCCCATGAATAGAGTCAAAGAAATGAGAGAAGTAAATTATTTCATAGCCTGTGTATCTAGCATCTGACCTGAGGTCATAGAGTTCTCATCTGAGTTCACACAGTATGGACTAGTCAGTTCTAACAATTTAAAGCACAGGAGGTCCGGGTGACTAATGTCCTCTATACTGTGGTTTCTGTGAACACCTTGGTTTGCAAGAACGGAACCCAGGCAGTGACTGAGTCTAGGGGAATAACATACCTAGAAGATTCCAATGGCCAACTATAACCCAGGGTGCAGATCACCAGCCCTAATCAAACACCAAGAGGCTACGTGGCTGTTGGTGGACTTTTTGTTTTTCTTGGAACCTAATATTTATTGAGGCAATTGATGCTAGAGCTGAGAAATTAGCTGTAATTAAGAAGAAATCCGAATCACTGAGGTGAAATCTTCAAGGAGCATTTCCTAGATGACTGTGGTCCAGGCGAAGGTGAGACTGCATCTCATGCTGGTAGCTGAACTTGCTAATGTAAAGAATTACCCATACGGTACTGGTTTTGAATACATGAAAGGGTCATGGAGAACAGCTAGGGCTTGGTACTGTGTAGCAGGACTGGAATCCTAGAAGAAAGACTAGAAGAAACCGTTAATGAAGGTACAACATTAGTTGTGTTGGAGACCCTAGCATATGGAGGCAATAGGACCACGGGCAGACCACCAACAATGGTAACAGCTGTAGAGGAGAATCAGTCTGAGCCCTTGAGATGATCTACAGGACTGTGGAAAACATAGCTGGGGAAGTGGAGCTGCCCAAGGCCATTCCCAGAAATTCACGAGTCCTAGGCCTTAGACATTGAGTTATTTATACTTCTGAGATGACTTGGGTTTTTACATTGATTATAACTGTACCCTGGTTCTTTCCTATTGCAATAGAAAGTACAAAACTTCTTCTGATTTTACAGGAGCCTACAATTAATAAACTTGAAATCATAAAGAGAGTGAACATTTAAAGTATTTGGATTTTTAAAGAATGTGAGATTCTTAAAAGTTGAAATGTATTTTATATTGTGATATTTATATCAATATGCTATCTTGGGGATAAGCTAGAAAGGGAAGGTTATGGTTTAATAGTAATTGTGTGACAAGCTGAGAAGTGGTGAGTGGTCCTGACTAGTTTCTTTTCTTTTCTTCTTCTTCTATTTTTTTTTTTTTTGTCAACTTGATATCAGTTGGCGTTATATGGGAAGCAGAACTTCAAGTGAGAAAATACTCCTATCGTATTGGCCTGTAGGCAAGTCTATGGATCATTTTCTTAGTTAATGACTGATGTCAAAGGCTCCATCCCACTGTAGGCAGTGACACCACCACCAGGCAAATACTACCTGGTGGTAGAAGATAGCAAACCGAGCAAGACTTGAGAAGCAAGTCAGTAAGAAATAATCCCCCATGCCCTCTGTAATCCCAGCCCCCGGCTATGCTGCCAAACCTTGGCCCCTTACCAGGAAAGGTCAAAAACCACTCCAACAGGCTATTTAAACTGAACCCCAGAAAATAAAAGTAGTCTTCTCTTTTAGAAAAAAAAAGAAAGAAAAGAAAAACAAATGCAAGAAGTCTCAACTTATCTAATCTTATATAGCTTTGAAAATAAAAACGATGCTTGGTAGATATCAAAGAATTCTGATACACGTTTAGTCTTCAACATGTCAAACAGAGTTGAGAAAGAAAAGTATTTCAATTGTTTGCTTATTTGTAAAATCTCAGAGTTTTATTTTGGAATCTGTGTGCAGTCTACGTGTAAATAAGATCTACGAAGCCCACCTCTGTTGCTCTCACACATACTAAAGAATATATCCAAGAGTAAAAATAACATAGAAAGACAGTTTGTAAAATATTCTCAGATGAAAGGACATGTTGATGTATCAATTTTGATGCTTATGGTTTTTGTTTCAAATCATGTTTATTCATGGCAATGCAATGTTTTCTATAAATATACCTAAAAATTAGCCTAAATTGCTAATTATAATTAAATATAATCAAATTATAAGTTAAAAGACAAATGAAACCAAGACATGTTAATAAGGATAGAACAGACAGGGGTGCAAATAGTTATTGATGAACTATGGAAAACCTTGGTTTTCAATGTTACTTGGAATACACATTTTATTTTCAGATTTACTATTTTCCATGTTAATCTTTGGAATGGTGCCATTTGGCTGACAATATCATCAGGTAATATATGTAGCACAATCACAAGATGTGCTCACAGAATTTTCAATCTGCTATCAAGGTGTGTGACCTTTGTCATCATGTTGCCAACAGTCGTAAAGCTTTGAATAGCTTATTGGGAGTCTTGGACCAGATTATGAAATTGTTGAGTTGTTGGAGTTATGCTTTTGACAAACTTTCTATGTCTAATATGAAGTTGATTTTACATTAACCTTGGTGATATTATTTTCCACTAGTAGACTGGTATGTTATTTGCTATGGCTGAAGATTGTTTCATTTCTCCTTTAGGTAAAGGTGTAAAAAAATACCATTTAAAATGATTTTAAACAATTACATTTCTATGCACAAAACTGAAATATCAATACATTATCTCCTCTACTAAAATAAGTGATAATTTTTAAAGCATTCTCATTTCATTTTTACTTGTAAGAATTGTACAATTGCGATATGAGAAGAGGGTCAAAAGTACTTAAACAAAGTGTTCATTTACAGACTACATATAAGCTCCAAATTGAAACTTTCATTCCTTTCTTTTGTTTTATTAATTAAATTATTATTTAAAAATTTAATGAAATATATTTTGATCATTTTCATTCCCCACCTACAAACAGATCTGCCCTATTCACCTAACTTCAATTTCTTTTCTCTCTCTCTCAAAATGTAAATGTGAAGAAAAAATATAAAGTATATATGCAACTGAATGAAATTTTCTTATCATCCTCACTAAATATGGCCAGGAAAAAGACTCCGTCTGAATTATCTAATATTTCACAACTGATTTTATTTATTTGTTAGTTTGTTCCAAGACTGGGATTCTCTGTAGCTTTAGAGCCTGTCCTGTAACTACCTCTTTTAGACCAGGCTGGCCTCATACTCACAGAGATCCTCCTGCCTCTGCCTCCCAAGTGAAACTGATTTTGTTTTTAAGTAGTATAAGCATTACTTGATGCACTCAGGTTTTGCACATTGTTTTTGATCTTCAGACTCTTCCCCTTTGAGAAGACTCAGGACCAAGTGACAAAGTCAGAGACCTAAGTGGTGAAGTGATTGTGGCTCAGCCTCAGTTCTGTCACTTATGATCCTAAAAACTCCAATCACTGTTTTTCTTTCTTTATTCCTGTATTCTATATAATTTGATATTTCCAGACTTATGTTGTTCCCATGATACTAGAACTCAATCATATAGGGAGTGTGATGCAACCCACATACAGTGTTGGAAAATAAGAAGGATAGACAAGTAAGGTCCATCTTCAGGAGGTTCCATAGGAGGTTTCAGGAGGAAACACAATATAATGATTCCAATTCATTATTAGAACATCAAATTACTGTCATGCCAGACAATGAGGAAAAAAGTATTTCCCTTGTAACATTCTATGATGAAACACATAAATGTTATGTCAAGAGGAAAAGGAGCGATTTATTTGCAGGACGTGATAAAATAGTCATTACTGCAAAAGAGTCATGACACAATTGGCACAGCAGTGGCTCATCATCTTTTACTTTAATAAAACGACAACACCCACAACCATGATGTGCAGAAAAGTATGCAAATACAATTATAGAGATTACTTAGTTTCATATCTGTAAACCAGGAAGCAAACAAATATGTCAGGATAGCCCTGTTGGGTACCACACCTGTTGCTGAGACTATATAAACCCAGCTCTCCACAGAGTGACATTTAAACTCAGAATTCTCTCAGGTACATCTAGCTGAGCTCATATCTCCTCTCAACATGGCCTACAGCTGCTGCTCTGGAAACTTCTCCTCCCGCTCCTTTAGGCGCTGCCTGCCTTCTTCAAGTTCCTCTTGCAGCTCTTCTTACCCCAGCAACCTGGTCTACACCACTACTAGTTGCTCTCCCAGCACCTGCCAGGTGGCATCTTCTCTGAACACCAGATGTCAAGAGACCTGCATTGAGCCCACCAGCTGCCAGAGGTCCTGCGTGATGTCCAGCCCATGCCAGGTGGAATCCTCTGTGAACACCGGCTGTCAGGAGACCTGCATTGAGCCCACCAGCTGCCAGAGGTCCTGTGTGGTGACCAAACCCTGCCAGACAGCCTGCTACTACCCGAGGAGCTCCACACCTTGCAGTCCCTGCCAGGGAACATATGCTGAATCTCTGAGCTTTGGATCCAGCAGCTGCCGTTCCCTGGGCTATGGATCTAGAAGCTGCTACTCAAGGGGCTGTGGATCCAGTGGCTTCAAATCCCTGAATGGTGAAATCTATGGCTTCCCTTCCCTGAGTTATGGGTCCAGATTCTGCTACCCACTCTACTTGCCTTCTACTGTATTTCCACCTTACTGCTATACCTCAACCTGTGGATATCCTTTTGGATACAGCTGTTAAGTCTCTGTAGTCCTGCACTATCAATGTGAAGGTCTCGGTGTCTTGCAGCTGCTGTTTCTAAACTCACCCCTCCCCACTTTATCTGCATGTTCTCCCAACTACTTCTCTTATCCTCAACTTGTGCCAGATTCTCAGATTAAGGATAATTCAAAAATTTGCTTTAAGCCGGGCAGTGGTGGCGCACGTCTTTAATCCCAGCACTCAGGAGGCAGAGGCAGGCGGATCTCTGTGAGTTCGAGACCAGCCTGGCCTACAAGAGCTCGTTCCAGGACAGGAACCAAATCTACGGAGAAACCCTGTCTTGAAAAATCAAAAAAAAATTGCTTTACTGTCTGTACTCTCAAATATATACTTGGTTTTCATCCAAGAGTATGTAAAATTGAAAACTTTAATCAAATAAAATTGATTTGTGCAATCAATCTGACCCCTCAATTTATTATTATATTATTATTTTTAATAGTCCTAAATTAAGTATTTGGAAGTCTTATATAATAACCAGCAGGACTATTTGTCTGGATTCATAGTGCTCCTTTTGTGCTCAGGTATGAGTTGTTGGGAATAGTCGGTTCTGGGAAGACATTCATTGACATCTGCAAACAGGGCTCAAACTGCAGTGAGAATGGCTTCAGGGTGAAGGACATGAATTCCTACTGAGCCAGAAAGGCAAGGAGAGTATCAAGAATATTATATTCTATAATTTAAATGGTGAAATTTGTACAAAGGCAAAAGTTTATGTTGCTCTAGAATATGAATGTAGCTTTTTAGACAGCAGACAACATGAGTTTGAAACAGATCTCAGGACATTGGACGTTTCCTCGTACTGTGTTAATGCTGGTATCCCTGCTTCTCAAATTCGGGGTATTATTCCTGTACCTCATCTTCAAACGGGTGTTTGAAAAATCCACTGAACTGTGCTTAGAAGGATCTGGGATCGCCTGATGCTTCTCCCGCCCACAACTTCAGTCAACAAAAGAGCAGTGTATCTATGAAATTCTGATTTTATATTCGGTGTCACCTTAAGCTTCAAAGCAGACTTGAAGCTCCACACCTGTGTGTAATTTTTTTTAAATAATGCCTGAGGGGGGGGAGGCATTATAGGTATTATGGGAATTAAAGGTTTAAAAAGGTTTGACAAAGAAACGAATCTGTTTTTTGAAAAAGTGTATATTTTAGTGTTTTTATACAAAACAATTGAAATGCATTGTCAAAGGGGTTCCCAAAGGGCATTTTGAAAAACACATATATCTGTTGGTCCACAGAAAGGAAGCAATTAGGTTTGGATTAAAAATTCCACCATCAAAAATACATATATAATTTGCTGGATTATGTCTGTGTATGAGTGTTTGCCTGTGTGTATGCATTTGCTCAGCCTGATGTCTGGCACCTGCAGGGGCAGAAGAGGCTACTGGATAGATTGGAACTCGAAGTATTGATAGCTGTGAGTGCCATGTGGGATCTGAAAATGGAACCTGGGTCATCTACAAGAGCAGCAAGTACTCTTAGCCACTGAACAACTGTTTAAGTGTTTGCTAGTCATTTGTATTTCTGGTTATGACATTTTCAAAATGTATCTATTTTATTTTATTTTTTTTCATTTATTCTTCTTTCAACAGTGAATCTAAACCTCAGCATCTTGTAAACTCTGTTCCTCTCAGCCCTTTCCCCACCTCCCTTCTCTTCTTGCTCTACTGCTCTTGCTTCCCTTCAAAGAAGAGCAGGCCTCCCAGATATCAACCGAACATGGCATAACAAGACAGAGTAAGACCAGGCACAAGCCTCCTATCAAGGCTGGATGAGGCCACGCTGGGTGAGGAAAAGGTCCCGAGAGCAAGCAAAGAGTTGAGTCACTCCCAACTCCCACTTTAGGAGTCCTATAAGAACCCCAAGCTAAAAAACCAAACTGCATGCAGAAGGCCTAGTGAATACCCTTGTAGGCTCCATGATGACTGTGTCAGTTTCTGTGGGCCTCTATGAGACCTGTTTAGTTGATTCTGTGGGCTGTGTTCTTTTGGTGTCCTCCACTCTTCCAACTTCTAAAATTTTTCCTCCCCGTTCACAGCAGGAGCACTGCCTAGTGTTTGACTGTGAATCACTGCATTGGCTCCTATCAGCTGCTAAAGGAAGCGTCCCTAATAGTGAATGGGCTAGGCACAGATCTATGAGTGTAGCAGAATATCGTTAAGAATTATTTCATTGATTTTTGCAGGGGAAGGGTCAATTGTGTTTGGTTCTATCCTAGGTCTAGTGCTGTCCATCCTCCAGTGCCTGGCCTTCACGGCAGTGTCAGACATGGGTTACCTCTCCCACCATGCTCTCAAATTAGACTAGTCATTGGTTGACCACTCCCACAAGCTCTGAGCCACCATTGCCCCAGGCCATCTGCAGGCAGAAGAGGTATGATGGAAGGTTTTGTGGCTGGATTAGTGTCCCAGTTCCACCACTGAGAGCCTTGCCTGGTTGCAGAAGATGGCCTGTTCGGGTCCACACCCTCCTTTACTAAGAGTCCGCGCTAGTGCTGCCCTCATAGGTTCCAGGCCGTCTCTACTATACTAGGTTTCCACGTCGACCCCTAAATGGCCCCTTATTCCAGCCATCTCACCCTGTGCTCTCTCCCTCTGTCTATTTTATTTTAATTAAAATATAATTACATAAATTTTTCCTTTTTTGCCTTTAACCCCTTCCATGTTCCAGTTCCCTAGCTCCTACTCAAAGCCATGGCCTTTTTAAAATGTATTATTGTTATATATATATATATATATATATATATATATATATATATATATAATTCATATATATGTAAATACAGCCTGTTTAGTCCTTTGCATGCTTCTTGCAGGTATACTATCAGGACTCATCACTTGGTGTTGGGTAGTTAGTTAGGGATATTATAGCTGAGGGAGACCCTTTCTCCCTGCCTCAACATTCCTCGTTTGCCTGTATTTCTTTGTCTGGGATTGGGGCCCAAAGGATTTCCCCCTTTCAAAATAGCAGAGGCGGAGACCCAGAGTGGAGCACTGAGCTGAGCTCTCAAATTCTAGCTGAAGAGTGGGAGGAGTGAGAATATGAGTAAAGAGGTCAAGATCATGGTGGGGACACCCACTGAAACAGTCTACCTGAGCTAATGGGAGCTCACCAACTCTTCCCTGGAGAGGGAAGGAACCAGCATAGGACCAAACTAGACCCTCTGAATGTGGGTGACAGTTGTATGGCTGGGGCACATTGTGTGGCTACTGGTGATAGCAGCAATATTTATCCCTACTGCTTGTACTGGCTTTTTGGGAACCTGTTATAATGAGAAACGGTAGATTGTGTACTGCTGTGCGGCTGGCTTATACCCTGAAATACCAACACATAAATTGTATTTATTTAAACACTGTATGTCTGGCTCATTAGTTCTAACCTCTTATTGGCTAACTCTTACATATTTGTTTAAACCATCTCCATTAATGTGTATCGCCACTTGACTGTGGCTTACCAGCATGAGTCTAACCAGCATCCATCTCAGAGAGGAGAGCCATGGCGTCTGCCACACTGCCTTCATCCTCTCAGAATTCTGTTTTGTTCACTCCACCCACCTAAGGGCTTACCTATCAAAAGGCCAAGGCAGGTTCTTTATTTAACCAATGAAAGTAACACATAGACAGAAGATCCTCCTACACTAGAAACCCTTCTCTTTGGATGGATACCTTTCTCAGTCTAGATATAGTAGGAAGGGCCTTGGACCTTCCCCAAAGCAATGTACCCTACCCTCTCTGAGGAGTAAATGGAGGATGGGGTGGAGGGAAAGGTGGAGGGAATGGGAAGAGGGGAGGGAATGGGAACTGGGATGTGTATGTAAAACGAAAAATGTTTTCTTTTAAGAATGTTAAAGTAGCATGTCTATTAGTATTAATGTTCAGATCCTATTTAGGCAATATTATTGTTGAGGTGTCATGGGTATAGCTTCCCTGTGGTTTCAGGAATCTCAGACAGGGTCCAAAAGCAGTTTGTTTTCCATATGTCTATTGCAATCTTTTCAGTTCCTCTTCTATGATATTTCCTAAGCCTTAGTAACAAGAGTTTTGTTGGAGATGTATACATTTGTTGCAAGGAGGCCACTTGTTGGTTCTCTGGCATCTGGCTAGTGTAGACCCGAAATAATCACATAGAAACTGCATTAATTAAATCTCTGCTTGGCCCATTAGCTCTAGCTTCTTATTGGATAATTCTTTTATTAATTTAACCCATTTCTATTGATCTGTATATTGCCGTGTGGCTGTGGCTTACCGGGTAAAGTTCCCAGTATCTATCTCTAGCAGCTCCTTGGCTTCTCTCTGACTCAGCCTTCCTTTCTCCCAGCATTCAGTTTAGTTTTCCATGCCTACCTAATTCTGGTTTGCTATAGGTCCAAAGCAGTTTCTTTATTAATTAATAGTAATCACAGCATACAGAGGGAAAGTCTACATCATACATTGAGTCAGGGCATCCGAAAATCAGTTATCCTCTATGTTTTGACTTACAGTTTTTTGTAATGGTCTCTGTCTGCTACAATGAAACATTTCTTTCAGGAGGGTTGAGAGCTACACTAGCCAGAGGTTACTGTCAGGTTTTAGAATGCCTTAGGAATTGTGTTGGATTAATAACAGCAGTAGTAGATTTTCCCTTAAGATCCAAGTCCTCACCAATCCCAGGATTTCCCTTCCGCTTACTAAACATTAAGTTCACTTAGACTGCTGTTGATTGTCACCACGATTTGAATGCCACTATTTCAGCTTTTAGAGACATCTTACCATGTTGGTCTTTGATGTAGTTTACAGGTGTCCCAACTGAGTATGGACATTGGATTTCTCCCTCTCTCAGCAACATATATAGCATCTCCTTGTGGTCTGAAGGCCAATAATCACAGAACAGACTTTCGGGCAAGATTTTCCTCAAATTATCTAAGCTGTGGGCCCAAAGTTCATCGTGACTTCGGAAATAGGAACTTAGCTCCTGGGAAGGAAACAAGGACAAAAACAATAGCCCTATTGTTCTGGGAGTTTCTTGGAAAAGAGGGTTTTTCCTGACTAGTCCTGAGGGTCATGTGATATATAAATATAATCATCCACTTAGGTATATCATGTTTAATTTATACATCTAAGTAGATATATGTAATACACTGAGATATATTAAATGCAATTTTAGGTAAATCAAAAAATATGATTCCTTGTGGCTCTTTCAAACCCCTTAGCATTTCTTTTCCCTTGCTCTCCATTGCCTACTGTATTGATCCTCTTATTTCCACATCTCAGTTTTAATTGGTTGTTTTATTATATTTTGTGTTTTATTGTCTAGAATCTAATCAAATATCGGATGGATAGGTGACATTGATTTTATCCCAATTAGTGGACTGCTCCTTTACTAAACTGAAATTGTCCTTTGTTAAAGAAAAGCTTTTGAATTTCATGATCTCATATTTGTACATTGTTAACTTACACTGTTGAAGTCTTTTTTAAAATAAAATTTATTTTTTTCTATGTTTTTCACACCATGTATCTTGATCCCATTTATTCCCCATCCAGCCTGCGCCCCTGCACTGCACCTCTCCCACCACAAAGAAAACAAAATTCAGGAGAAAGAAACGAAGAAAACAAAATTAAAAAAAAATAAAAAAGGAAAGGAATTTTAAAAGCTCATTATGGAAGCTTTAGTGTGACCCAACAAGTCTCAACATATACGCCTTAGTCTACACATCTACTTTCAAGTGTTAATTGCAAAGAGTGTTTGGTCTGGTTCTAGTCCCCTGGTCTCCACTTCACTTTTGATGCTGGGCCCCTACTAGGACTTTTCCTGGACATTCTACTGGCACCATGTGTTGTGAAGATCCTGCAGCTTTAGGTATGCAGGTAGGTCCCTTCACACACTCCAGCAGGTCATAGATGAGGTGAATGTTGGGACACTCTAAATATAACCCTGGGTCTGGGCCTGGGCAACTATAGAGAAGGTCCACCAGATGGGAAATGGGAACAGCTCTTCCATGGTCACAATTTCAGGTCTGGATCTTCTACACCTGCACTGTGTTCACTATTGTGTTGCCCTGGTGAGGTGCAAGGCCTGCTCTTCCGAGTGTTACAGCTGATGGGGATCAGGGATAGCTCTCCCACACTTTTGACCACAGGGCCATCTCTCCTACCTTCTTCCAGCATTGATAGGAGGAAAGCACTTTTCTTGCTCCTCTCTCCACAAGACAGATGGGTAGTGGGAAAAGCTCCTTCATGGTCACAGTTTCTACTATAATAGTGTTGGCTCAATTGTGTTGCCCTGGCAAGGGTCAGGGGCTGCTCCCCTGAGCTTTGTAGCTGGTGGGGGTCAGAGATAGATCTCCAATACTTATGATCACAGATCCACCTTTCCCACATGCCTTAGGCATTATAAAGATGAGGGTGGGACAACTTTCTTCTGCCACCACAATGCAAATTGGTAATAGGGACAGCTGCCCCATGATCATGAATTTGGGGCTGGTTCACGCACATGTCCAATAACAATGGTGACTCTGTTGTGCTGTCCTGGTGGGATACAAGGTCCACTCTATCAAGTGTTGTGGCTGGTAGGGGACAGGGATAGCTCTTTTTATCACAGGGTCAACAGTATGGATGTCTTATCCAGAATATACAAGCCTTTGCTATGAATTGAAATGTATACCCATGTTATCTTCTAGGAGTTTCAGAGTATGTACAAGGTCTTATGGTGATATCCTTGATCCACAGGATGGGAGATGAGGAACAATCTAGTTTTCTTTTCCTGGATGTTTAGAACCAGGATTCTCAGTACTATTTGTAGAAGATGTTGCCTTTGCTTCAATATCATGATTTTGCTACTTTAGTAAAAACTTAGGTAGCTATTCTTGTAGGGATGAACCTGCATCATCTATTCTGTCTTGTTGGTATTTTAACTATTTTGTGTAAAAACAAAATCTTATTGTCTTCATATTATAACTCTATAGTATATAAGTTGAAAATAGCTAGTGTAAAATCTCCTCCGGTATAGTTTTCACTCAAGAGCGCGTTGACTAGTCTCAGTAGCACCAACCCCTATGGGATTTTGTGACTGCTATTACATGTGCCCAAATTTCAGTACCCATTTGGCATGCCCTCTCCTCCATTGACTTCTGTTTTATCTTCCAGACGTAGATGTCATACGTTGCCTCTTTTCTGTTCTGTCTTCAATTCTCCTGACTCTAATAACTTTTGTCAGACTCTGACATCTGAACAACTTACTTCCACCTCGAGTTCACAGCTTGTGCCCTATGATTTAGAATTTTTGGTCTGTGTCCCAGCATTCTGTGCCATCTCTGACCACTACTCTAGATCTATGATTTTTATTATGCCAAATTTACAACCTGTGTGCTCATCCCTTTGGTCAGTTCTGATTGAAGGCAGGCCTCAACCATGACTTCCTTCTGCCCAACATGATAAACTTATGGAAAATACACCACTGCATGGATTGGGTGCTCTCTCTACTAGTTCTTCTTTCAAATAAACCACACTTTCATCTTAACTTCAACTTAACTTTTATACTCCACTCATGACAGAAGAATACAAGCTTCTGGAAAAAGCTACGTCAATTCTAACTTTATTCCATCTGAACCTCGAAGGAGTTTGAAGTCATCACACCTCTTAAACCAAGTTTTTTCTCCTAAGATCAGAATGCTTCTTCTCACACATGTTTGTATGTGAGGACTGATGCCCATACCATGTCATATGAGGCTATCAGTATTTGTGTAAAGCTATGTCTTTATTGAGAATGTTTCCAATCTTACTTTTCTTTTTTTAAAAAAGAAAAATTTTAATTTTTATTAAGCTCGACATTTTTCTCTGCTCCCCTCCCTGCCTCTCCCCTTCCCTTCCACCCTTTTCCAAGATCCCCATGCTCCCAATCTACTCAAGAGATCTTGTCTTTACTTTTCTATTGGCCATTCTGTTGAACTTCCATTAAAACACATTTAAATATTTTGCTTATATTTATATATAACCCAAAGAATTATATACCTTATTTTTAATGGTAGAATTTTTAATTCAAGTCCTATATATTCTATTTCCTTACATCAGAAAAAAATCATATTTTTCATTTTCAGTCAGTTGTCACTATTTTTGAGCCCAATTTGCCATAGAAATAATAATCTTCCTATTATTAACTACTTCTTCAATAAGGAACATAACTAATAACAAATAGTTTTTTACTTATGTTTCAAAACCCAATTTAAGAAATATGTTCATCTTTATTAAGTCTCCTAAATATGCAAATTCATAAACTAAAAGCCACCTAGTAAAAATGGGAACAATATAGTGAGGTGTCAGATCACACAAATTGATTGGATTAAATATTTAATTTTCAAATATTCTTGGATGAAAACCAAATAACATATGTATATCTAAAGAGTCAAGTCAGTAAGGCATAATTTGGGGTTTCACAACAATTGAACTTAAAGATGAAAGAAGCCATTAAAGAGAACATGAAAGGAGGGCTGAGAAGCCAAGGACAATGGCACTGGGTTTTGATCCTACTGCGTG
>NC_022010.1:96338101-96339692 GCF_000317375.1 Microtus ochrogaster
AAAATCGACTTTGATACGGTAAGAGCATAGAAACCCAACAGTTGATTCTATAGAAGCTAATACCAAAGAGTGGTCCTATCAAGGACATTGGCAAATACATGAGCCATGTAGACTGAGTAGGAGGACTGACTCCATAGTTCAGAGACCTGAAGACACTTGATAAGCTGAATAGCTTATCCATAGGCAGCAAGTGACAGTGGCTGAACACAAAACCTAGAGATCAGCATAGGCTGGATGACAGGGACTACTAAGAAAGCAGCCTCTGTGGTAGAAGCTGGGCATCTGGCAGGGGCTCGATATCACACAAGACCTCTGGCAGCTGGTGGTACAGCCCCTGTGCAGAAATGATTCCAGCTAGTGGTACTGGGAGAGCAGCTGGTAATGCCAGGTTGCTGGGGGCAAGAACAGCCTTAGGAGGAACCTGAGGAAGACAGGTAGTGCTTATAGGAAGAGGAGGAGAAGTTTCCAAAGCAACAATTACAGGCCATGTTGAAATTTGAACTCAGCTGGAATTAACTGAAAATGTTCTGAATTTTAAGGCCACCCTGTGGATAGAGGCATTTTTATACTCTCAGAAATGGGTGTGGTGCCCATCTTTTTCATCCTTTCCTTATTTGTGTGCTTCCTGGTTTACAAATGTGCAATTCATCAATCTCTGTAATTGTAGTTGCATTTGAATCGTTTTCTGCACAGTGTATTTATGTGTGTTGTAACTTTCTTGATCTAGATGACATGATAACTTTTATACTAACACTTATTTCATCATGTCCAGGAAATCCTCCCTTTCCTCTTGACTTTGATCCTAGTGTTCTGCTAGAATGTTCTGAGGAACACACCTGTCTTACTGGATATAGAATGAGAGCAATGTCCTTACTTCTTTACTGAAGTTGAGAAGTGTAACTCTGTGTTTCCCAAGAAATCTACTAAAGACTATGCTTCTCAATGTGATTCCTCATTTTCTACTAATTTTTCTGCGTGATTATAGAGCATTACCATGACGTTTTACCTGCAGTAGCAAAGGCACAAACTAAGCCAAGGAAAACTGAACACTTTGAGCCTATGTAGAGAGAGAAACAGAGACAACAGACAGAGTTGTCTTTGTGTTTTCATAATCCTCTTTAGGGAGAATCTAGAAGAGAAAAAATGTAGGATAAATGAATGTCAAATCTTGTTTATACTGTTTGGAGAATAAAACCAATTGTTGTCAGATATTAGAGAATTAAGATGGATGTTTTCTCTTGAGCATGTCAAGTGGATTCAGTAATAAAATTAATTCAGTTTTGTAATATTTTGTCAAACCTAGGTGTTTAATTGTAGATAGTATGCTTAACATACGTCTGAATGTCCTCTCTCCACACTTAGCAATGTATACTCTGAAGGAGTAAAAATTAGTATGAAATGGCTGATTTCAAGATGATCACTTAGTGTTATCAAATGAAAAGATATGTTGATGTACAGATTTGATTGTAACTTTTCATTTTTTTAATCATTACTCTAATGTTGAAACAATATTTTACAATTATTCCTATAAAGAAAAAAAAGTAGGATGTGATTATTCCAATTATAAATTTAAAGTCAATGAAATAAGCCT
>NC_022010.1:96340446-96348067 GCF_000317375.1 Microtus ochrogaster
GCATTGTCATTCTTGCTTTATACAATATTATTGACTATGATACCATCCTTCGTCAAGATGGTGAACTTTATTATCAATTTTGCAGGAACAATAAAGGCTTATAAAGCATTATTTGGACAGTCTGGGTCAGATTAAGAAATCAAATCACCTGAAATAATTATGTATTTGAATGGCTTTAAAAATATGACATGGAACTAGTTATATTCTTCCTTTAGTGATACTTTCTTCTGCTTTTGGTAAGACCGACACATGCTAGTTTCTCAAAGCTTTGCTTCAGGTGTAGGTTTAAGCTCTGAGTTGATGCATCTTTTCCTCTGTTGAAGCTGATGATCATCTTCTAAAGACAACTTATTTTATTTTACCTCTGATAAACTCTATTTTGCCATACACAGAATGGACTCTAGCTGTGTTTAGCAGACAATAAGTAGAAACAGATGTCACAGAAGCTGTATAACTACATAATAAGCAAGTGGAAATAAGTGCATACACAAGTAAAATGATTTCTTCATTAACCCTACCTAATGTCCTCAAGGGGGAAAAAAAAGCACCTGAACTTTCTGTTATTCACCAAACTTGGATTTTATTTTAAATACTGTAAGTATGATTTGATATATTCAGATTTTTTTTTTTGGTTTTTCAAGAAAGGGTTTTTCTGTAGTTTTGGAGCCTGTCTCGGAACTAGCTCTTGTAGACCAGGATAACCCCAAACTCCCAGAGATCCACTTGCCTCTGACTCCCAAGTTTGGGGATTAAAGGCATGTGCTACCACCATCCAGCCAAACTTTTTTCATCTTTATTTCTCATCTCCAAAATCTTCTATAGCAGATGGACCAGGAGGAAGAGCAAATCCTCCCCATATGTGGAGGGGTAGCTTCAAGTTACCCACCAAAACCCTGTGTTAAGGCTGGTTGTCAGACTCTCCTAGGAATCCCCATATCTTCTCCAGCCTCAGTTATTGCCTTCAGAAGCCCGTACAAATCGATGTCTATGAAAACGGTTTCAGGGTAATCCACAGTCAGGGAAACTCCTGTATCATGCAGTGTTAGAACCGAACCCTCCATGCTTTCATAGATGAGAACCATACAACCTCAGGCCGCATGTCAGACATGCAGGATCTAGAATCAAAAGTATCTTTCTTTCTCTCTTGTATTCTTCTCTCATACAGTAAATTCTGACCACAGCCATCTCCCATCTCCCAGCCCCCTACCTCCCCTCTCCCCTTGATCCACTGCTCTCACATTTTCCCTCAGAAAAGAGCAGCCTGGCAGTTATATGAAATGAACACAGCATAACAAGATGCAATAAAACTAAGTACAACCCTCATATCAAGGCTGGACAAAGGCAGCCCAGTAGGAGAGAAGGGTCCAAATAGCAAGCAAAAGAATTAGAAAACCATATAGTTCCACTGTTCGGAGTTCCATAAAAGCCCCAAGCTAAACAACCACAACATAAATGCAGAGGACCTACCTATTGTGGACGCATGCAGACTCCATGATTGCAGCTTCAGTATCTGTGATCCTTTATGAGCTCTGGTTAGTTGATCCTGTGGGCCGTGTTCTTCTGATTCCCTTGATCCTTCTGAATCTCCCTCTTCTCTGGGGTTCCCCAGAACTGCTTAATGTTTGGTTCAGGGTCTCCCTAACTGTTTCTATCATCTGCTGTAGAAAGCCTCTCTGATGACGATTGGGCCAGGCATCGAACCATGAGTATAGCAGAATATTGCTAAGAATCATTTCATTGACTTTCTGTTTTTGTCAGTCATGTTTAGTTCTACCCTACGTGTCTCAGACATCTAGTGCTCACCTAGTGTTCATTTCTTGGCCATCCAGGCACTGTCAGACACAGATTGTGTCTCATGGCTTGGGCCTTAGGTTAGACCAGTAACTGGTTGGCCACATCTAGAAGTTCTGAGCCATACAGCAAACTGAATGAAACCTATCTCATTTAAGGCTCAAACTTATTCAGTTTTATTGACTTACATTGTCTGTTTGCTATTGAAGGTGAACCATGTGCCAATACTCTGTGTCCCCGATACATAATTACAAAATAAGCAGAAAAAATGAAGACAAGTATGGTCAATCTTCAGTACAGTTCATTCAAAACCCAAAGTAATGCTTCAAATCTCTTAACAACAAGAAAGGAAGATTATTGTTATTTTCTACAATAAAAAGCAAACATATTTCTAATAAGTGCTCTCTCTCATATATATGAGAAGAGGGGATTTTCCTGGACGTGGTGGGATAAGCTTTGCTGTAAAACAGTCATGACATTTCTAAGATAGGAGTAGCTCATTGCCTTTCTGTGAACTAAGGAAATTACAACATCTCTAAATATACAGTACAGGAAAGTATTTAAGAATAATTGAAATTATAGAATTACAGAACGATGACAGCATTCTTACTTAATAAAAGAGAGGGCAAAAAAAATGAACAAGGCTGATCCTGGTACCACGCCCTTTGCTGATATTATTTAAGCCCATCATTGTGACGAAAATCTTTAGAATCTTCTCAGGTTACATCCAGCTGAGCTCACATCTGCTCTCAACATGGCCTCCAGTTGCTGCTCTGGAGCTTTCTCAACCTGCTCCCTTAGGCACAGCCTGCCCTCTTCAGGTTCCCCCTGTGGCTCTTCCTACCCCAGCAACCTGGTCTACACCACTACCAGTTGCTCTCCCAACACCTGCCAGGTGGAATCTTCTCTGAACACTGGCTGTCAGGAGGCCTGCATTGAGCCCACCCACTACCAGAGGTCCTGCGTGGTGTCTATACCCTGCCAGGTGGAATCCTCTGTGAACACCAGTTGTCAGGAGACCTGCATTGAGCCCACCAGCTGCCAGGGGTCCTGTGTGGAGTTCAGACCCTGCCAGACAGCCTGCTACTACCTAAGGAGCTCCACACCTTGCAGTCCCTGCCCAGGATCATATGCTGGATCTCTGGGCTTTTGGTGCAGCAGCTGCCAATCCCTGGGCTGTAGATCTAGAAGCTGCTACACAGGGGGCTGTGGATGCAGTGGCTTCAGATCTATGATTTACAGATTCTATGACTTCCCTTCCCTGAGTAATGGGTCCAGAATCTGCTACCCAACCTACTTGCCTGCTAGTTCCTGTCATCCTTGTTGTTAGACAGACATTTTGGTTTGGCTTTTAAGGATTCAACTGTTAATTGTCAAATCTTTACAGTATCAATGTCAATGTCTCTAAGCTTGTAGCTATTGTTTCCCTGCTTATGCCACTGGTACTTTTCATCTTTCCATCGACAAACCTCTACATCTTCAATATTCTGTTATTTTGCTTAACTGCAATTTGTGTCTTGCTCTTTGTTCTATGCCTATATACATGTGCTGTTTGCATTTCATCTATGAGCAGTTAAAATGAAAAAAAATAGTCTAATATATGTGTGCATTCTGATGCCTCCATATTTTGTGCACTTTATTATTTTTACATATTTTTTTCATTTATTGTTTTTAAGAAACTTAACTAAAGATCAAAATAATTATTCAGATGGATTTGAGAATGTATAATTTTTCTTTTGTCACCTTAGTTATAGGTGACATTCAGTTCTAGAAAGATTGCCATATGTATCTGAAGACTGGGTTAATCAGCAGTAAGGTGAGAGCTTCTTGTTATTGAAGCATCAGATTTTTTTTATGTTGAACCATAGAAACAAAGTAATTAGTATGTGACTAAAATATAAACATCAAGAGTGAGATGTTGTAGGATTCATAATGTAAGGGCTCTATGTGGACAGAATTATCTACAATTAGTATTTGAGTATATATGTTTAGTCAAGAGAGAGATGAGCCTTGAACAACTTTAAAGCCAAACACTTCCTGTCTCATGTGCATGCTGACTTCCCTGCCTCCCTCATTTCAGTGTTATCCATGCCTCACCTCCAATGTACATGAGCAGTAGGAAAGAGCTTTGTCTTATTATTCTTAGTCTGAGTCACAAAGCACAGGAGAACTCAGAAGCTTAGCCATAATTTATTTGGCAAGTATTTTAGAAATCTAGC
Source organism: Microtus ochrogaster (assembly GCF_000317375.1). Classification (NCBI taxonomy): domain Eukaryota; kingdom Metazoa; phylum Chordata; class Mammalia; order Rodentia; family Cricetidae; genus Microtus; species Microtus ochrogaster. Next base: position 96,344,457 of record NC_022010.1, read on the forward strand.
CTTGCCTACTGTCGAAGATGCACAAAAGTAGACCAAGAAAGAAAATTCTGGTAAAAATAGTGATGAGGAAGTGCTTTCTGGAGTTGCATTTATAAGGTGCAATTTATATTCTCAATCCCAGGGACTTCCAAGGACATTTAGGTCACTCACAGAATTGTGGACTTCTGGTTTTTACTCCCAGGGGACAGCTTTATCTTTTAGTGATTAATGGTATGTGACATCCTGTATCCTCCCAATCTTATGAATGAAGACTAACAGGAGGTATTATTGTATGTTGGTTTAATGTAACTTTTTTTTAAGTTTTATTACTTTTTTTATTGAGAAAAGGAAAAAAAATAGTTTCCCCAGGAAACCCTGACTGCTCTTTGGACTGGAGAGGGAGGGGGAGAGGAGTGGGAGGGAGGGGAGAAGTGTGGGAGGAGGGGGAGGGAAATGGGAGGCTGGGAGGAGGGGAAAACTTTTTTTTAATGTAACTTTTAAGATATCCAGCTACTTAGCAAAAGAAATCATACATATATTCACAAAATATGTGTTATTTTAGATTTATAATATACATTTACATGTGCTACATATAAATTATCTGTAACATATAATTTATAATTAGAGGAGGAAAGAGAGGGAGAGCAAAGGTAGTTTATTCAAAATGTTGAACCTTCCAAAATCAAAATATCATGTGTTCTGTTGTAGTCCTGACATAGGTCAATGGGTCATCCATGTCAGCATGCTGCACAGAACACAGTAATATTGACATAGAATATCCATTTAATGCTAGCAAATATGAGAGAGACAAAGTATTTTAACCATTTTAGGCTTAAAGGAGACCTACAAAGTGCTTAAAACTTTGCAATTTTTATAGATCCAATAATCACAGATGCTGAATTTTTAAAGGAATTTCCATACTTTTTTCTTTCCTGAACCACTTAATTTAAAACATTGAGCTCCTAGTGCAATCAAGGAATCTTCACAGTCCTGCCTTTCTGGAAACTGTTTCACATGAACAGGTTTAACCTATTGCCTCTATCTCATTAGCCTCACAGGAAAGACTCAAAATAAAGAATAAAAATAAGCAGATTTAGGCAAAGAGCTAAAAGGGAATAATCTAACTCATTTCAAAGATATTTTATTAACTAATATACTAAATGATAGATTAATAGAAAAATATTTGATGACATCCTGTGAAGAAATCTCTTTTTTTTCTCATTTTTATTAGTTCTTAAAAACTTTCGTGCAATATGTTTTTACTATATTTAACCCTCAACCTTCTCCAGTTCCCACTCCCTGCCCATTCTACTTTGTGTTTTACCACTATATTTTATTAATCTATCAAGCTCAATTTTTTGCTGTGTATACATCCTCAGATGCAAGGCCATTCACTGGAGAGTGGTTGACGTATTAGGGGCTAACCACTTAAAGAAGACTTGACACCCTCTTACCCAGCAGCTGGAGCTGTTAAGAGCTCCTCAGATAGGGGTAATGTTTCATGCCCACTCTTCTGCTCCACACTATGGTTTTCCTGGCTAGAGCTTTTACAGGCACTGAGTATGTGATCACAACCATTCTGAGTTCATATGTGCAAAAGCCAGGTTTTGTCTGTAAAAGCCCATTTTCTTGTCCTTCCGCTGCTTCCAGTTCTTACTGCCATTCTGCACTCTCTTTGAGAATGACCCCTGAGACTTGGCATGAGACAGCATGACAAAGATGTCTCTACTGCAAACAGAAACGTCTCTAATGAGGGTTGAAACATGCATTCATGTATGGGTATATAGCAATTCATTAGTAGTCTTTTTATCCAGTGCCCATTTAGCAGAATACAAGTTGTAGGTTTTCCACAAAGGTCATCCTCAAGAGGCTAGATGTGAATGCTCCACACTGCCAAACACAGATAAGACCTGTTTCCTCCTTGGACCTCAGGGAAGACACTCTGATACCAATATGTGTTTCATGCTCTCATATTTTGTGTGGCTCACACTTACGCTATATTAATTATTTCTTGTTCCTTTTTATTTAACATTTTATGCAATATTTTTGATCATGTTTTCTCCTTTAATAGTTACTCCTAGATATTTTCTCCTTTAATAGTTACTCCCCATCTGCATATCCACAAACCTCACATCCTCCCTATCTCTTCCTCTGTGTGTATAGAAGTACACGTGTGCATATGTGGGTGCATGCCTGTCTCTCTCTCAAACAGGTGAACAAAAACACCAAAACTAAAAATAACAACAAAAAGCTAATAAGACAACAGAATGCCAAAGTGAAACCAAAAGCCCACAGAAAACCATGGAATTGGTTTTGTGTTGGCTTACTATGACCTATGTACAATGTACATGGATCCTGCCCTGGACTGCAGTTGATATAACTAAGAGTTTCATTGAAGAAAGGTGATTTTCCCTTTTCCAGTGGTACCAATTATAAACATATTCTTAGTTAGGGGTGGGAGTCTTTACCCGTTTCTCCCTCACAGTGATGAGAACCTGTCTAGTTGGGATCTGTGTAGGTCTTATGGGTTCCACATTTTCTGTTGTTTTGGAAGATAATGTATCCTTACACTTATCCATCACCTCTAGCTCTCACAATTTTCCACCTCATTTTCTGAATGGATCCCTAAGCCTTGAATTTTTATAATGGTCCCAAATATCATGATGTGTGAGGCTATCTTAGTTTTGTCCTTTACCATCAAAGAAATTTAACCATTACCTTGTTTTCTTATTATGTTCATTAATATTTATTTTATCTTGGATTATAGTGTTTCCTTGCTACTAGAAAGTAAAACACATAGTTAATTCTGTGTAGTTAATTTCAGAATACTTATGAAAAACTTCAATGGAGACACATATGGATAATCTTTGGTGGGTTTCAAATGAAACCCTAAGCAATGTTTACACTTTATTAATAAATGGAAAAAGTGCACTACTTTCATTCTATGCAATGAAACACAAGCATGTATTCCTCATAATATTCTGTGACAACACACACAAAATTATGTCAAGAGGAAAAGGAGGGATGGTCCCAGACATGACAAAGTAAACATTAATGTAAAACATCCATGGCAATTCTGACACCTGTGGCTCATTGCCTTCTGCTATAACAAGGAAATTGCAAAACCCATAAATATACAGCACAGAGAACTATGCAAATGTAACTGTAATTACAAAGAGATTCTTGAGCTGAACCTTCCTAAAGGAGGAAGCTTGTAGCTGTGTGGAGGGTGACCCTGTTGGGTACCACACCTGTTGCTGAGAGTATATAAACCCAGCTCTCCACAGGATGACATTCAAACTCAAGAGTCCTCCCAGAGACATCCAGCTGAGCTCACATCTCTACTCAGCATGGCCTGCAGCTGCTGCTCTAAAAATTTCTCCTCCTGCTCACTTAGGAGATGCCTGCCCTCTTCAGGTTCCTCCTGTGCCTCTTCCTACCCCAGCAACTTGGTCTACAACCCTGACTGCTTCTCTCCAAGAACCTTTCAGCTGGAAACATCTCTGAAGGCAGATCGAATTAATACAGGCCAATTGGTATAAGATAACGCCACTTTAATATAGAAAACACACTCACGCAACCGAAGTTCCCGCGATGCCCAGAAACAGGAAACAGGAAGAAGGGGTTACCAG
>NC_022010.1:96351752-96368345 GCF_000317375.1 Microtus ochrogaster
AGAAGGCTGGGAGAAAGAAGCTGAGTCAGTGAGTCACCATGATTCTCCCACTCCAGGCAGATGCAGGTTAAGATCATTCCCGGTAAGCCAGCTCGTGAGCTACATGGATATTAGAAATGGGCTAGTCCAGGTGTGACAGTTAGCCGAGAAAAGGCTAGATGTAATGGGCCAAGCAGTGTTTAAAAGAATACAGTTTCCGTGTAATTATTTTTGGGTTTAAAGCTAGCCATGCAGGCGGTCGGGTGCTGGGGACGCAGCCCCGCCGCTCCCTGTTGCAACACATCTCTAAACAGTGACTGTCAGGAGACATGCATTGAGCCCACCAGCTGCCAGAGGTTTTACGATGTTCAACCCTTGCCTGTTGCCCTGCTATTACCTCAGGAGCTCCACACCTTGCATCTCCTGCCAGGGGACAATTACTGCATCTCTGGACTTTTAGCCTGGCAGTTACTAGTCTCTAGGCAATAGATCTAGAAGCTTCTTCTTGGGGGCCTCAGACCACTGAATTATGAAGTGTCTGATTTCCCTACTGTGAGATATGGAATCACATTCTGTTGCCCAGCCTACTAAGTTCCTATCAACTTTCTTGTTGAAGGCAAACCTGTTTATTAGGCCTCTATGATTCGGCTGATAAGGCAAATATATTCTCATAAGATGCATACCAGTCTGTATGTCCTGTAGCCATTGTTTTGATGCTTATTCCCAAGTACTATCTTTTCATTCTTCCATTAAAAATTTCTCCTTTTTCAATTTTGGGCAGATTCTTGGAATTGTAAGATTATTTACTCTCTATACTAGTGATATGTACATGTGATTTTTATTTTCTTCCAAGAGTTGTTAAAAATAAAATTTTGATCTAATAAATTTCTGTAATCTGATACCTCAATATATTTCCCACTTTACTATTTTTAGGGGTTTTATGGGATTCAGTTAATTACCATATGATTAAGCAACTGTATTCAGAAATATATAATTCTGTATTTGTTTATGTTTCTTACTAGGAATATTCAAGTCTGGGATTATTTGCCTTTAAATCTGCAGGTTGAGCTCAACTGAATCAGAATTGCCCGAGATTCATAGCCTTGTATTTCTAATAACACGGAACAACAAATATAATTAGTATTTGAGGTAAAATGTAAACATTTATAATAAGATACATCATAGTTCACAAGGTTAAGTCTTTATATAGACAAAATTGTATGAGTTTAGTATCGAGGTGTAACTTCCAGCCATGATAAATGTGACCCTTAAACATCTCAAAGACACACATGTTCTGGTTGGATTAGTGGTGGTACTCCTCTTCCCAGAGTTGTGGGAATATCTCTGCACTTCATCTCCCAGTACAAGCAAGGAGAGTTGCAGACACTAAGGTGGGAAAAAAACTGATTTCTGGAAGTGATGACAATCTGCTGATTCTTGTATGAGGCAACTTGTTTACTTCCAAGCCACCCAGACAACTGAAATAATCACACAAAAACTATAATGTTTGAAATACTCTTTGGCCAATAGCTTAAGCATATTGCTAGATTGCTTCTTCATCTAAAATTAACCCATTTCCATTATTTTATAATTTTACAATGAGGCTCTTGGCCTAACAACAAGGTTCCAACTGGCAGCTCGTATCTTTCCCCTCTGGTGGTTCCTTGGTGTCTCATTACTCTGCCTTCTTTCTCCTAGCATTCAGTTTAGTTTTCCCCGCCTAGCTCTACTCTGCCCTATCACAGGCCAAGCCAGCTTCTTTATTCATTAACCAATAAAAACAATACATATACAGAAAGACTTGACACAATATTTCCCCTTTTCTCTTTAAATAAAAAGGAAGTCTTTAACTTTAACATAGTAAAATTACATATAACAAAATAGGTATCAAGCAAGAATTACAGTTATAATATTTATATATACTTTATCTTTTATCATAACTAAGAAAAACTATAACTATCTATTCTTCAACTCCATCAAAGACTTCAAAAAGATATACCATTACCTAAGTAAACAGGAAGTACATTGTAAGCCACTTCCAAAACTCTAGAATTGACAGAGACATCTCACTGCCTGGACAGTCACCCAAAGTTCTTCTGTACTGTTGGGGCATCAATCTTCAGCCTACAGGTCCATAGTATCTGGCAGACTTTTACATGAAGCAGGAAATTTCAAAGATAATTCCACCTATATTGGCAGTTTGTCAGTCACATTTTTCTGTGCCCTGCAGTATGTCTAGTAGACTCATTCATGAAGCAGGGACCCCAAAGGATCATCTCACCTTTAGGGAAGTTCAACAGTCACTTCTCTATGGGCCCTGCAGGTCTAGTTCATACACCATAACATCAAGCAGTTCAGACAAGAGCAGTTTCTTGCCCAAATGTCTAACCAGCACCATCTTCGATGACCATCATCCTCTAGAAGTAGATTGGTTCCTTCATGAGAGAAGTAGACTCATTGTCATAAAAAGTCCTAACTTCTTTTTTTTATATATAGTTTAATGTATTTTAATAGCAAACTTACAGGAACAGCACAGAAGACAGACAACATTAAAAACATGTACTTGCATGTAGGACAACTCAGTTAGAAAAGTATAGTGAATGATGGAATCTACTATATGATAAAAATGCTACAAACACCATTTAGTTGCCGTCAATAAGAAATTTACTTATTTTAAAAAAATCCAAATGCTGGCATTGTCCAGAAAATTTTAACAGGTTTATTTATAATTTTTATAAAGTTGAACTGTTGAAATGTGTTCACTGAAACATTTTGCTTGCATTAATGCTTTACATCTTGCATTTATATTAAAAATTCACACACAAATGAAAATGGAAAAACTGCCAATACCTGATTTCTGTCCCCTATTTTTCCACTCGCAATCATATACTTAGGTACCTTTTGACCCCGTGGAAAAAATATCTAACATTCAGAACTACTGATAACAGGAGGAAGAGGAAAAAAAATTTTTAAGAATGAAATGTTTCCCCTCGTAGTGGACTCTTAAGCACGCTCTCCGCGTATGCGGCGTGCTAGCTGGATATCTTTTGGCATAATTGTTACACGTTTGGCATGGATAGCACACAGGTTGGTATCTTCAAAAAGGCCAACCAGATAGGCCTCACTTGCCTCCTGCAAAGCACCAATAGCTGCACTCTGGAAGCGCAGATCTGTTTTGAAGTCCTGAGCAATTTCTCGCACCAGAGGCTGGAAGGGGAGTTTGCGGATGAGAAGTTCAGTGGATTTCTGATAGCATCTGATTTCACGGAGTGCCACAGTACCAGGCCTGTAACGATGAGGTTTCTTCACCCCTCCAGTAGAGGGCGCACGCTTGCCAGCGGCTTTTGTAGCCAGTTGTTTCCTGGGTGCTTTACCACCCTTTTACGGAGAGTGTGCTTTGTACGAGCCATGGTATGGGCACCTCCTTACTTACCCCCCTTTTCCTTCGGCTGGAGGTCGGCAAGCGAGAGGCGGCGCGGCGACGGCTGCGAACACCAAGTCCTAACTTCTTAAAACATTTAAATGCCATATTCTGAAGGTCTCTGACCCACCAACTGAGACAGTGGGGCTGATCTATTGGGAGCTCACCAAGGCCAGCTGGACTGTGACTAAAAAAGCATGGGATAAAACCGGACTCTTTGAACATGGCGGACAATGGGGGCTGATGAGAAGCCAAAGACAATGGCACTGGGTTTTGATCCTACTTCATGTTCTGGGTTTGTGGGAGCCTAGCCAGTATGGATGTTCACCTTCCTAGACCTGGATGGAGGGGGGAGGACTTTGGACTTTCCACAGGGCTGGGAACCCTGACTGCTCTTCGGACTGGAGAGGGAGGGGGAGAGGTGTCGGGGGGAGGAGGAGAAGAGTGGGAGGAGGGGAAGGGAAATGGGAGGCTGGGAGGAGGCGGTAATTTTTTTTCTTTCAATAAAAGAAGAATAAAAAAAATACCTATATAATTGAAATATATCTCTATATACCTAGAAAACCTAACTAACATGACTACAAGCTTGACTATAATAGATGATTTTCTATTAACCTATATTTCTTTATTATGCATTACATTTTAAGTAGTTGCACAAACACAATACCTTAAACAATAACAGACATATACATATAACAAAATTGTCCTAAAATCTATATCAATAAACCAAGATCGATACCAGTGCAAAGTATCTATCTCCATAGCATATCCTCCCTTAAATGTTAACAAACATTTATAAACAATATTTGGGAATTTGGACATAGTCCTCTCCAAACTTCTTCCTGATTTTTATTGGGTGAAGTAATTTTTGGAGGTCTTCATGGAGACCTTTCGGGGGGGGGGGGCTGTCTTGTTCCATCATAACACATTAGTCTGGAAGAAATCCATAGTTCTCATCTTCTATGGAAACAAAAGAACCTCTTTTCCAAAGCAATATATCCCTATACCCATATTTTGAAATCAAGATATATTTCAGATATATATGTTGGTTTAGCTTAGCAGCCTGTAAAATGAAATGCCTCTTTGTACTTAACTCCTTCACAGTCAAAAAATTTAAAGAGAACACAATAATATACATAATCTTGGCTCTCTGTGTATTTTCCATCTTTATGTGTCTTATTTTTCTTTATTTCTTTAATCTATGACTATCTATACTATGTCTATTTAAGAACTTTTTTTAAAAAAATGATTTACTTTTTAATAACTCTCTATATGCTTTTTCTTCTCTCTCCTAAGTCTATGTGCATTTATCCAACACTGTGATCCATTTAGAGGTCTTTTTATCTGAATCTGTCTTTATTATGTACCTGTAATTATTTTCTGACCAGAAGTGACCTTTTATTTAAAAAAAAAATGCTAAGTGGGTGTGGCTAAGGCCAACAGAGTCATGCCTGCTTGCTCCACCCGGTCTAGCATGGTAGAGGTATGTTTGCTGCCTCTGAGAGCCATGTACATTTTCCCATTTTTAGGCACACAGCGGGTCTATATTGCCATTAAGTAAGTTGTAGCACTCTGCTCACAGAACTCATTTAAATGCTCTGTAGCCAAACCTCCTGAAAAAGTAAGAGCCATTTGTGCTGATGCCAGGATGTTCCTGTTTTGAAACTGCACTTTTTTTTTCCACCACTGAATCAGGAAGACCTCTCTTAAGGAAGCTATGACATACTGCCAGCTGAAAAAATAATGTGACTAAACTTTGCTTTTTTGTGTCTAGAATTACTTTCCAAGCTTTCTTAGGGTTTTCATGGATATAGTCAGCCATATTGGTGTGTCAATCTGTTGTATGAAGCCACTTGTTCTTTTCCCAGTCACCCAGACTCCTGAAATAATCACACAGAAACTATATTATTTGAAATACAATTTGGCCAATAGCTTAAGTATATTACTAGCTAGCTCTTACATCTGGAATTATTTTATAATTTTAACATAAGGTTGGTGGCCTACCTGCAAGGTTGCCTCTGACAGCTAGTGTCCTTCCACTAAGGCTTCTCATGACTCTACCTTCTTTCTCCCAGCATTCAGTTTGGGTTTCCCTGCCTACTCTACTCTGCCTTATCACAGGTCAAGGAAGCTTCTTTATTCATTAACCAATAAAAGCAACACATATACAGAAGGACTTCCCACAGCAGCTGATGTTTCTCCATGGCTCCTCATCCATCATCATAAAGCAGTGTATCTAAGGAATGTTGAATGTTTTTACTCACTGGGATTAGTATGAGTTCCACAGCAGAATTAAGGCCAAAGCCCTGGATGTAACTATCTAATCCTGTAAAAGCGATATTGCAGACAATTAAATAATAGAGAAGGTTAGTGATCTTATTATCATGTTTTAATGTACAACCAAAAGCAAGGCCAGTAACTTGGATTGTTTGGGGTGCTTTAGAACACCTCACCAAAAACTCAAGAACAGGTATCTCACACTTGCCACAGGACTTTTTATTTGGCAACACATGGCTTTCAGGATGTGATGTGTGATCCTAATTAGCCTTAACAATAAAACCCCAGAGTCAGACATCAGGGTAAAAACTGAGAGATCAGAGAAGTGAATAACCAGCCACAGTCACCTCTTACTTCTCCAACTCCTCAGACGGAAAAGGGTCAATCTCCTGTTCCCACCCAGCCTTATCACATCCTCTCTGTCTATACAGACCATCATACCACTATGGCAAGCTTTATTCATCAGAACACAAACAAAATAGCACTACAGGGATAAAGATGTATAGTACAAAAGGAAGTTTCCGTAAAACATCTTTAGAATTACCTATCCTTTGCTCAACCCTTTTCTATGCCCCCCAAGCCCTCTTCCCTCTAATCCCTTTTCCCCGTTATTCTTATTTTCGTTTCCTGTCACCTGTGTTCTACTTTGATCCCTCCTTTGGTATCATTCTTCCCCCTTCCCATCATTGGTCCCTTTCTAGTTTGCTGAACTCAGCAGATGCACTAAATCAAACACACAAATCTAAAGATCCAACACTAAGGCCAATGACTGAGAGCATGAGATGTTTGTTTTCCTGTGCTGGATTGCTTCATTCCAAATAACTTTTTTTTTCTGAGACAAGGTTTCTCTGTAGTTTTAGAGCCTGTCCTAGTACCAGCTCTTGTAGACCAGGCTGGCCTCAAACTCAGAGAAATCCATCTGCCTCTGTCTCACAAGTTCTGAGATTAAAGGCCTGCACCACCCACCCAACACCAGAATAACGTTTTAAGGCTCCACCCATTTTCTACATTTCTCTCTGATTAAAAATCCAATGTAACATACATGCAAAGGGTTGGTAACCATGTGAAGCCTGCCCTTTAAAGCTACTAATAAAAACAAAATCTGTGGACAACACATAGAATATAATTTTTAACATTGTTTTAAAATTGATCTTTGCTGGAATAGTGCAATTGAGTTGAAAATAAAATTTACTTGTAAATGTACTATAATAATATAATGAATATATCGAAATAACATATGTTAACATAATCGAAATAACCATCAAATATATATTCCTACTTGGTATATTTATTTTTTCCTTCATGATCAATTTTATTGAAAAGAACACATGCTATTTGTCATACTGTTGATAAAACCTGAGTGATAAAGACAATAATAATAGTGTAAGTGGAGAAGACATGTCATAGTACTGCTGAAGTTTACACGGTATTTCTTGCTAAGATGTCAACTGTTTTCTTGTCATTCAGTCATTATATATAATAATAGATAATAACTAAGGAAATTTTTTCTGAAACAAATTAGTTTAAGTCACATATAGATCTTTCTCTAAATCAATAATTTTATTTTTATTCTTATTATGGGCCTTTTACTTAAGAGTAATGAGATAAATGCAATGGATTAAATGAACTGCTGTATGAAGTGATTTTTAATGGAAATATAAAACACTTCTTGATTACACTTAGAGCTGTAATTTTTTTAAAAGTTATTCAAGAAAAAAACCAATAACCAACATCGCTTTAAAAATTCATGGTCTAATGGGCACTTCTATGAAGACTTTAGCAAGTTTCAAATATTTTTGAGTCCCCCCGCCTTCCTGTCTTAACAAAAGTTAATAATCTTAGTCTCTGTCTTGTGTCTAGACATTAAATTATTAGTCTCATATTACCTCCTTCCTTAGAACATTCTCCCATGGGTGATACGAGGGAAGGCTACGGCACACACCACTAATGGTGGATTCAAGTTCCTTCTTTAAACAATGAATTTCCTGTAATATAAGCAATATATTTCTGCCTCTGTATTTGTATCTCAAACATCATCCTAGACTGATAGAAGGACCCCACTGTCATTCTTTCTTCACACAGTTATGAGAAGCTAGAAAATTATATGATTTTACCAACGAAAGAGAGACTCCAATGAAGAAATGATTTTACCTCGGAATCAGACACTGGGGTGTACTTTTCTGGAAGTCTTTCTAAATGCCTCTGAAAGTCCCTGGAATTTTGCATCCTGTTTATTTTCCTGTAAAATATCCCCTTTCCTACTAGAGATTTTTCCCCATTTAATGTTTTCTTTTCCTTAAAATACCATAGAACCTGTGATAATGCTTTCTACAACCCAATGCAAAACAAACTATACCCAAGACATTGATGTGCATTCTTTTAAAATCTGGCTAACACTAGGAAATAAGAGCTGCTCAATATTGCTTAGATCTATCACTCAGGTTGATTGACATTGCACCTGGGAGTAGCACCAAGGGATTGCCAGCACAGCCTGATGCCGGATCACCGTGATTGTCCTTAGTACATGTGGAGATTAGATATTCCCCAACTGTGGGGGCATGGAAACCAGCATTTATATAAAAACAAAGTGTCAGTCCTGAGAGTTATTTTAGACTCACTGTTAACCCTGGCTGATAATTTACATTTAAATACTAGATTTAGGCAATTATTTTCTCTATATAGACATCGGCTTAATTACTTTGTCATTAATCAGCAGAAATGTAGTCCCTAAATCTCACACAGTTCCCTTATCAACGTACCTAGTGTGCAGACAACAAGGGAAGTCTTCCTAGAATTAACTACTCCAAACAAGGATCACAAAAAAATGCCAAGTTATTTGTTCCTAAGAGCTAACCACAGAATCATAATATATAATTTAGTGTGACAAATCTGTAAAAGAAAATATAATTAATAGTAACAACAAGAATAATAATAATGTGAGCAATATACTGAGGTTTCAGGTTGCACAAGTTTATTATAATAAGTTTTCACTTTCATATACTGTAGGACAACAACTAAACAGCACAGTATATAACAGCATTACTGTCGGTAAAGTATAACTGTGATTATACACCCATCCTAGAAGTTGAGAAGTTCCTATTAGAAGAAAGAGAGGAAAAATGTAAGGGATAAGCATGAAAAATGAGTATAGGATAGAGACATTGACCACAATACTGTAGAACGCACAGAGCTAACAGCTGATTCCAGAGAGACGTGGCCCACAAGTTGGAACAAAAAATGAAGGCTGGTAGGTATTAAAAAGCAAGTAAGTTGGGTAACAGAATGTGGACACATCACTCAAGAAAGGAAATACAGGGATTTCATAATTCAGAGATCTGAAGCCCCTGGGTCCACAGTCCCCTGAGAAGAAGCTTCTAGATTCATAGCCCATAGGATGGAAGTTGCTGGACTCACAACTCAGAGACCCAGCGTATGTCCCCTCACAGGGGCTGCAGGGTGTGGAGCTCCCTGGGTAGTAGCAGGCTGTCTGGCAGGGTCTGTACACCACCCAGGACCTCTGGCAGCTGGTGGGCTCAATGCAGGTTTTCTGACAGCCTGTGTTCACAGAGGATTCCACCTGGCAGGGGCTGGACACCACGCAGGACCTCTGGCAGCTGGTGGGCTCAATGCAGGTCTCCTGACAGTCACTGTGCAGCTGGCAGGTGCTGGATGAGCAGCTGGTGGTGTTGTAGACCAGATTGCTGGGCCAAGGAGAGTCACAGGCTGAACCTGAGGTGGGCAGGCTGCACCTACAGGAGGTAGAGAAGTTTCCAGAGCAGCAGCTGTGGGCCATGTTGAGAGGAGATGTGAGCTCAGCTGGATGTGACTGAGAAGACTGGGTTTGGATGTCACCCTGTGGAGAGCTGGGTTTATATACTCTCAGCGATAGGTGTGGTACCCAATGTGGTCTTCCTTGTCCTATGTGTGTTCTGCCCTTTAAAAATGTGCTGCTCTCAAGTTTCTCTGTAATAGCAGCTACTTATTAATAGTTTCCTCAAGGTATATTTATGGCTGTTGTAACTTCATTGTTAGAGCAAAAGGCCATCAGCTATCGCTGTGTCCTAAGTGCTGTGATTGTTGGACACCACAGATCATTTTATCATGTTCTTTTTCCTCACGACATATTTATTGTGTGTTTTTTTTTCACTCAATTTTTTTGAGGAACTATTTTTCTTCAGGTGGTATGGAGCAAAAGCAACTTAGCTTTTTGTTCACAAATTGGTAGCATCACATTGGGCTTGACTGGAACCTATTAAAGATTAACCCTATTACCACCACCACCGTTTCTAAAATTTTCAAACATATCCCATGTTTTTCACTCCTTACTACCCTTTTGTTTGATTTTCCTCCTCCAGTAAAAAGGGACAAACACACATAGAGAAAAAGAGAGAAGGGGGTTGAGGATGAAAAGAAAAGAAAAGAAAAACTGAATAACAGTGAACGTAGGTAGAGAAAGACTGGGGTAGTAAGGGAGAAGCTGCGGTAGTAAGGGAGAAGCTGCGGTAGTAAGGGAGAAGCTGCGGTAGTAAGGGAGAAGCTGCGGTAGTAAGGGAGAAGCTGCGGTAGCTCACAAGTGTTAAGTTTTGCACGATTAGAAGGGGGTTAAGAGGGTAAATGGCCAGTAGTTGATAGGATTAAATAAATTTGAAATCCAGTACATCTGACAAGCTGCTTAAGGTAGCCCTGGATTCTTGTCTGTTCAGCAGTGGGATTCCACTTCTTATACCTTAAGTTACAGACATTTAACTGAATATGGATCTTTCTGCTAAGGTTTATGCAGAACTTGCTCCTCAGGGATTGCTATGAGATAGTGACTGAGCCTAGAAAATATAAAATGATTTCTAGGAGACTTTGACAGACCAATTTAACCCAGTTTCCCTCTTCTGCTACTATGTAAACACCTTGAGTCTGCATAGGTGTTCAGGCCATTTATCTTTTTCCTGGGCCCTCTCTTTTGAGAGATTCTAGAGAAAGAAGAACATTCATGAAGACTAAATATATCAAATCTTATCTGTGCAATTTTGAAAATAAAACGTGTAGTTGGTGGAGAGCACATGGATGTCACTTTCCAGGTCTTTGAAAACAAGACAGTAAAGTTTAAGCTTCCATGTCAGAAACATGATTGTTTCATGATCTTTGACTCAAGTTTTTACTATCTTTAGCAATATAGCCTCATCATCAAGGTCTTGAGGATAACCAAGAACAATGACAATTAACCTTTAATGTTTGGGGCTCCAGGGTGTCTGCTCACCAACAGCTCTGAAAGAGGTAACACTTTCCTGTCACTGAGCTATATATGATAGCCTATGCTGTCTAGCAGGGGCATTGAATCCCTGTTGTATGTAAATTGTGTGTGTGTGTTTGTGTGTGTGTGGGTGTGTACCTTCTACAGTAGTTGATTTCTATTTGGCTTTTAAAAAGTCTTTAGCTTTAGCTATCTCTTCCCACATCCCCTTCTTCCTTATCCTCCTGCCCATCACTCCTCTTAATACTTCTTGCTCCAATATCCCCATTTAACTTTATTACCATCTGAATTAAACTACCTCTCTTTTAGAAGCATTCCTGATTGACCTTTACTGTTTTTCTAACTTATTTAAGTATTCTAATTCAAACACACATTTCTAAAGATTCAAGGCAAACATCCATGCAGGAACGAGAACATGAGTGTTTGTCTTTCAGGCTTTCTATTCCCTCTCTCAGAAGGACTGTTTCCAGCTTCATTCATTTATATACCAATTTTGCATTTTCATTTTTCTTAATAATATTTTATTGTATAAGTGTACCATATTTTCATGACCCATTCATCCGTGTATGAACTTACAAAGAAAAATCCTGACAATGATCCTAGAAGATTTTTTTTAATCTTGTGAAAAACTAACATAAAATATAAAAGTTTTGTGCAACAGCCGGGCATTGGTGGTGCACGCCTTTAATCCCAGCACTCGGGAGGCAGAGACAGGCGGATCTCTGTGAATTCGAGGCCAGCCTGGTCTCTTGTAGACAGGAACCAAAAGCTATGGAGAAACCCTGTCTCGAAAAATCAAAAAAAAATTTTTGTTCAACAAAGACTATACAACGCTGAGTAAAATAATTAAAGAAGATACTTGACTATGGAAAGACCTCCCATGTTCATGGATTGGTCTGATCTCAGTTGTGAAAACTGATCACTGAAATACAATTAAAAAACTAGATATAAGCCCACTATCCCAAAAATAGGTTAAAAATACACGTTGGAGAAAAGATAGCATCTTCAAAAAATGACACTGATAAAACTCGAAAGCTGTAGGTAGTAGAGTGAAATCAGAACCTTACCCCTCATCCTTCTCAAAGACTAACTCAGCTCTAAGTGAATCATTCAACCTAAGACTTGAGCCCTTGGATGTTAGTGGAGAAAGTAGGAGCTATGTTTCAGTTTAGGACTTAATCTCGATAGTACACCAGTAGTGCAGTTATGATGACCAACAATTTCCTAATAGAACCTCCTAAAACTAAATAAAAAAACTTCTGCCCTTCAACAGAACCATTGTTTCAAAGAAGAGCCAGACTAGAGTGAACGTCTTTCCTAACTGTACATCAGACAGAAGGGTAGTATTGAAAATATGCAAAGAAGAAGAAAAACAAAAAGGACCAAGGAAACAAAAACAAAATAAAAGATGCAGAATGGAACTAAATGGAGTGTCTCAACAGGAGAATTTTTATGGTTAAGCAAAGTATTTAAAACTTTTCAACATCCTTAGCCATGAGAGAAATTCAAATTAGAACTATTTTGAAGTTTCTGCTTATATCACTCAGAATTGCTAAGATTTTTTAAAACATGTCAATAATGCTGACATGATTCAGGTGCAAAGGTAACACTTATGTACTGTTGTTAGAATTGCAAACTGGTGCAACTACTGTGGAAGTCGCTACAGATGTTCCTTGAAAAGTTAGAAATAGACCTACCTACCATATAACCCGGCTATACTACTCTTGGGTAGTATATTATATTTTATACTACCTATGTATTTTATATTTTATGTACTGTATGTGTTTTATAGCTATCCTCGTACTGAGATAAGTTTTATCCATGTTCATTTGTGCGCTATTCATGATAGCCAGGAAATGGAGGCAGCCAAGTGTCTATTGCACTGAATTTAAATCTGAATGCTCTGACATTAGTAATCATATGTTAGAGAGTATCACTCAAGATTTCTTGAAATTTTATTTTAAGATTTTATCAAATGTTTTCCTACCAATCAATCCTTTAATATGATAGTTTACAAAACTGTTTTGAAATAAATTTTTAACTTCCCTAAAGCTCTTTACCTATGCATATTTTTTTCTTTTGGTATTTCTTTTTTTTTATATTTTATTGTGAATTCTCCCCATGAGGATAATGAGATAGGTGCAATTGACTCCATCTATTCATATGAGACAATTTCCATTATGGCAAGAAGACAAAAGACTTGATTACAGCAATAATTAAATATATTTAAAAAACAATAATTCAAGAAAGAACAAAGAATGGAGATAACTTCAAGAATTCCATTTTTACTAGGCTTTGGTGTACAAACTCAGGCAAGCTTCAAACCCCCTTTGAGTCCTCCTTTTCTTCAGTCTGAAACTGTTAATAATTTTTTGTTCTCTTATGTGTCTTGAAGCTAGATGAAAATCTTTGTCTCATATTACTTTGTTTCATGTAGAACACTCCCATAGATGACATGGTGCACATTATTGCAGGTTTACAAAAACATATTATGAATATCTTCCCTAGAGTTTTCACAATCATTCTTTGGCCTTGTACTTCTGTATCTCGAAGGTCATACCAGGAAAATAAATGGTTCCACCTATTCTTCTTCCATTACACAGTTGAAAGAATGCAGGAAATTACACAACTTTAACCAGTAAAAGATAGAAGCTGATGAAGAAATGTTTTTCCCTTTGTATCATCAGATCCCGGAGCAGAAAGTTCTAAGAGCCTCTCCAGAACGTGCCTGAAAATCTCTAGAGTATTGCACTGCAGCTGTGCCTTGTATACGTGACTCTAAGATGTTACTTTATTCTTTCTGTTTATTTATTTGTATAGTAACACCTTTTGTACAAGATCATAGGCCAAAAAAATCATTTCCATGTCTCTAACTTAAATTCTCATTTGAGACTAAGTAATAAAATATAACCAAAGTTTCTAGGAAACCTGGCTCGCAGGCTGCTGAATGCTGAGCCTAGGAGAAGTATTAGGAGGTTTTCGTAACCTCCCTAACTATGGTTTTCTCACATACAATCTTTGTCTATCTAAAAAGTTTTAGGTTTGCTTTTTTGGGGGGATGATAATCTACATTTACATAATATATTAATCTCTTGGTGTATAAGAAACATCTTGAGAATTCTATAATATTTCATTCTTATTTTTTAATTGATTATGTCCTTATTACTTATTTTCTCTGGATGAGCAGAAATTAATGTCCTCAAATCTGAGCAATACTCACTGCCTTTGAGTAATGTCTATAGAAACAAAGGACCGTCTTCCAGGAATTGGCTACTCTGGATAAGAAATATATCACAATACAATGTATGTATTTTTCAACCCAATTGAACAATCATATCTATAATTAATTAGTCATTTAAATCTTCAAAGGCAAAAGCTATAAGCAAAATATTAATAATAGGAGCAATATATTGTGGTGTCAAATTGTGCCAAATTATTCAATGATAAAATAAGGCATAATTTGGTTACTCACTTATCTCATTTTAGAATCTGACAGAAAGTGAAGATGTAAAAGAAACAGTTAGCAGTAGGGGTAATTGTGGAAGCACTAGTTAAGGGTTTAGAGACTTTGACTTCAATATTGTAAGAATATAAAGACCTAGTAATTGATGCCATACAGCCCATTCTTCAGTTTGGATTGTAATAAGAAGGCTGTTAGTACAAAAAGTCATATAGGATGGGTATCATAGGATATACAACCGGTGGAAGGGAAGCCAGGAACTCCATAATTCAGAGATCTGAAACTACTAGATTCACAGGCAACTGAGTGGCAGTTTCTAGATGCATAGGATCTGGAATGGCAGCTCCTTTAACAAAAGATCAGAAATTCACCTTAAAGTTTTCTCACAGGGGCTGTAAGTCATGACGTTCTATGGTAATAGCAGGACATATGACAGGGGTAGACAGCATATAAGACTTTGGGAAGCATCTTGGCTCACTACAGGTCATCTAATAATCGTTGCACAGAGAGGACTTGAGTTGACAGGTACTGAGAGAATATTTGGTAGTGCTGTAGACAATTACTGGGCTATCAAGAGACACACCAGGAACCCAAGGAGAGCAGATAACACTTAATGAAGAGAATAGTGAATATTCCAAAAAAGCCTTTGAAGGACATATCGATAGGGATATGAACTCAGCTGGATACAACTGAGAAGATTCTGAGTTCAGTGTTACCTTGTGGGGAGATGCATGTGTATAATCTCAGCAGTTGGTGTAGTACCCACCAGGATTTTCTTGTCATATTTTTGTGCTTTCAACTTTTTAAATGTGCAACTCAGAAGTAATCTGTTAATTTAATTGAACTTGAGCATGTTTCTGCACGGTGTATTTGTGGCTGCTGTGATTTTCATAATAGCAAATATAATAAGCTGTTCCTATGACAGGAATGTTATGATTGATTTACACTAATATTTATTCTATGATTTCCAGAACAATCTCCATTCTTTACTCTTGACATAATTTGCACATGTTTTGTTTAGAATATTGTAGATAAATTCTCTCTAGAGCAGTGATTCTCAACCTATAGGTTGTGACCTTTTGGGACCACATATCAGTAATCCTGCATATCATATATTTACATTATGATTCATTACAATAGCAAAATTATAGTTATTAAGAAGCAGCAAAATAATTTTACAGCTGGGAGTCCCCACAGCATCAGGAACTTTATTAAAGGGTCACAGCTTTAAGAAGATTAAGATCCACTACTCTAAGGAATGACTGAGCCTAGAGAAAATAAAAGGAGAGGAATGCAGACGGCCAATCTTAACACAGGGTATTCCCACTGACCAAGGCAGTCAGTTTTACTCTCAACAGATCTCAAGGACATTTCCTGTTTCTTTGAGTCCTCTGCTTACATGCACATGATTTGATTATTAAAATTTACAATTATAAATTAAAATCAATTAAACAAAGACTCAAATGTAATCATGCAATATAGCTAAGAACACCCTCTGCTCTTCAAAAGGACTTGGATTTAATTCTCAACACTCACATGGTGGTTCATAACCATCTGTAACTCTGTTTTCAGGGAATTCAACACCCTCTTCTGGCCTCGAACTGCACCAGGTATGCAAATATTGTAAAGACATAATACAAATATGCATAACATTTTTAAAAAGTAATATAAAAGGCAGAGAGGAATAAAATTATTGACAAAGTAATGAAAGACTTTTATTGGAAGTAAAGACGGTATACACTTTTTAAAATATCTTAAAATTATACTTTGATTAGTGCAATGTCATAATTTATTTAAAAATCTACTGACTAACATATTCAAAACAGTCACAAAAATTTGCTTCTTAAGTTTTTCACTCTATTATATTTGATATGATAATATACTTAATCATGACTTATATATTTTATTATTATTCAAACAATAGAAATAAAAAGTTGTAATGAGGACATTATGATTTATTATAAAACAAGGTAACACAGGAATTTCATTTTATTAAATGTGTGCTTATATCTGTGTATATTTTATGCATATGGAATACACATGTGTGTATTTGTAAAATCTAACTTAAACTTTATTTCACTCTTATAGATGCTCATTTTTCTAAGGGAGCATCATATTAGCTGCTCACACAAGGGAGCATCATATTAGCTGCTCACACGTAAAAGTGCTCTATATCTCATTACATATATATATATATATATATATATATAT
>NC_022010.1:96368445-96383127 GCF_000317375.1 Microtus ochrogaster
GAATATATCTTTCTTTTCTACTGATATCCAATGAACATAACATCTATTATTTTATTTTTATTCTTTAGAAAATTTTTAGGGGCTAAAACTTTGTTTAGCAGACATTACTTAGATACCAGGTAACCAGTGTCCAAATTAAAATTCACAGATGTTTTTAAAATAAGTAACCAACTAAAATAGTTTTGCCAGCCATATTAGATATGCCAGAGATTAGCATTCATCTGAAATCTCTGACATCCATAAAATAATAAATTTTACAGTCAAAATAGTTTAAGCAATATTTAATATATTCATATTTCTGTATTTCTCCTTCTGTATTTTTGCTTAAGAGGGCTTAGAAGGAAGAGACAATTTCCCCAAGAATTATACAAGCTCAGTTTGTTGCTTAAGGCCACTGGGGTACCATGTGTTAAAGCTGGCAGGCAGAGTTTCCTGAAATTCCTTTGTCTTTCTTGGGCTCAGTCATTGCCCAAAACATTGTAAAAACAGCAGAAAGGTCCACATTCTACTAAACTTCTGTGTCTCTTGGTGGCAGGGGTGAAATCACCACGATCCCACCAGTGTGAAGTGAGATCTCCACAGGCACACCAGTGATACATCAAGCAACAAGTCAGATGTGCTGGATCTAAAATTTATTTCCTTGTCTTATGTTTTGGGCATTTACAAGATGAACTCCATTCAATGAGTCCAAAATTCCCACTTGTGAGGCTTAGTTTGTCCCTTGCTCCCACAGCTCCTGTCATCCAATCAGTCTTCCGCTCTCTCTTCCTAGGTTCTATGTTACCCCCGTTTTTCCTTTTATCCTTTTGTTGAGTTATGCTGTTTAAATCACAGAAAATAATTTAAAACATGAGAGAAAATGGTGACTTTAGGGTTCATCTTCAGTAGGTCCCACATCAAGCCCGAAGAGGTGTTTCCAAGTCCCCAACAAAATATAAGGTGGTTACTCTCATTCCATACCCTGTAAAGAAAAATGTTTTCCTCATAGCATCCCGTGACAAAATGCACAAAAAGTGTGTCAAGAGGAAAAAGGATTTTCCTGGACATGACGAAATAATTTTGAGTGTAAAATAATCATGGCATTTCTGAAATAGGAGTAGCTCAATGTCCTTTGTTACAGTGAAATTACAACAGCCATAAATGTATTGTGCAGAAAAACATTCAAATGTCTCTATAATTATAGAGAAATTAGTGAGTTGCACTTTGTAAAGGACAAAACACACAGGACAAGCATTACGCTGTTGAGTACCACACCTGTTGCTGAGTATATATAAACCCAGCTCTGCACAGATTCCATTCAAACTCAGGATCCTCTCGGGTATATCCAGCTGAGCTCACATCTCCTGTCAACATGACCTGTGACTGCTGCTCTGGAAACTTCTCCACCTCCTGGAGGCGCTGCCTGCCCTCTTCAGGTTGCTCCTGTGGCTCTTCTAACCTGGTCTACAGCACCACTAGCTGTTCTCCCAGCACCTGCCAGCAGGAATCCTCTTTACACAGTGGCTGTCAGGAGATCTGCATTGAGCCCATCAACTGCCAGAGATCCTACGTGGTGTTGAGTCCCTGCCAGACAGCCTGCTCCTACCGCAGGAGCTCCACACCCTGCAGTCCCTGCCAGGGGACATATGCTGGGTCTCTGAGCTTCGGGCCCAGCCATTTCCATTCCCTGGATGGTGGATCTAGCCGGTGCTACACAGTGGGTTGTGGACCCAGTGGTCTTGAATCGCTGTATTGCAGAGTCTCTGGCGTCCCTTTCCAGAGTTATGGGTTAAGATTCTGCTATCCAGCTCACCTGCCTGGTAGTACCTGCCACCCTTGTTGTAAACCAGCCTGTGGTAACATCCTCCATGGAGTCCACTGTTGAGCATCTTCAAACAATATATCTACGCTCTGCAGTCATTGCTTTCTTACCTACCCATTCTTACTCTGTCTGTTTTTTCTGAGATTTTCAATTTCTGGGAGATTCTGTAATTTGTGAATAAATTAAAATTATTCCTTTCTCTCCTCACTTTGGAAAAATTATATATGTTCTCTTTGGTTTTCATCCAAGAGCTATTGAAAATTAAAATTTCAATCTAATAAACCTGTGCAAGCTGACTCCTCAGTGTATTGTATCCTTTATTTTTAGTTTGCTCATAGATTTGGATTCTTTTGGGGAGCTCATGACATGTCAGACTGCTTCTTTTATTTTGTTTGCAAACATCTATTTTTATATTTACTTGTATTCCTTACATTCAAGGACATTTGGATAGACTTTCAGAGTTGTCTACCCCAGGTCAGTCCAACAGGGAAAAACATTTCTTCATGGGCTTGCATCTTTTATTAGTTTTATGTTTATTTGTTTAAATATAAGCATAAAATACTAATTTTATGTTAGGGGAAGCTCTTAAAATAAATGTAAAGTCGTGTACAAAGTTTATTCATAAACAAAACTTTTTGTCTCCCCAAACTGAGCAATCGCCATCTGTTAATTAGTTCCTTCAGACTGTCTCCTCCAAAGTTTTATTTGATCGTATTCATTCCCCAACTGTCCCAAAATCCAAAATCCAACCTCCTTTCCTATCCATTCACCTTATGTCCTTAAAAAATATCCAAGAGCAGATTGTGCTCCTCAAATCTTTGGTCTTACCACTGAAGTATGATCAACTGACCAAGGGCTACACTCTTTAAAAAAAATAAGTAAATAAACTGACCCTTCTTTGTCCACCAGCTAACAACTGGCAATTATTGCATGACTAGGGTAAAAAATGTGTCTACACGTCTTCTCCATGCCTTAATTTCTTCTGACTTGGGCTTATGCAGGTTTGGCATATTCTGTTTAAATTGGCCTTTTATTTAATTGCTATTCTTTCTTTTAAAACATTTATTTTATTTTAAATTATATATAATTAAATATAAATACATTTATATAATTACAAATAAATATTTATAACACACCTACTCACACACACAGGCACACACATGTATATACATATATATAGGCTCTGTTTATAGCTATGTGCCCTTGAGGGCAGTCACCACACATTCGGAGGGGTCTGATGGCCCTAGAGCTGGAGATACAGGCAATTATGAGTCCCCAGATGTG
Source organism: Microtus ochrogaster (assembly GCF_000317375.1). Lineage (NCBI taxonomy): Eukaryota > Metazoa > Chordata > Mammalia > Rodentia > Cricetidae > Microtus > Microtus ochrogaster. Next base: position 96,371,531 of record NC_022010.1, read on the forward strand.
GGAACTGTTCTAGAATGTGAAGGAGTAGCACTTTCTCTTAAGCCCTGTGGCATTCCCCAGGCCCATTATTCTTATCCGGTTGACACATAGACTATGTGTCTTCAATAAAATTACATGTTAAACTTTCCAATGATGGCACCTACTGTCATGGGGATGTCATCCAATTATTATGCAAGTTGTATGCTCACAAGAAACCTCTCTGGTAATATAAATATAACTCTCTCTACATTAAAAATGCATTTTTAACTGATTGCTTTAGAAAAGGATCACTTTTCAAAGTTTCAAGTTCTAGATGCTGTTTCAAATAATAAAATAAGTAGTTGTGTATTTAAGGATATGAGGTGTGCTCACACCACCGTAGCTAGAGGGTTTAGATTACTCTTTATGTGTTCAGATACAGTATAAATTCATGCCTGCACTTCAAGTACACCTAACTTTCTCCACTACCTCCACCTACTGGTTGGTAATGGGTATTACTGTGTCTTGCTGGGCATGGATCTGCTCATAATAAACCCTGGAAAGGAACAAGAAAGACCCAACTTCATGTAGGTCTTCTTTTTAAATGAGCATACTGTCCTGTATATTATAACAATAATTTCTCTCACCGTGATCTTTATGCATGCCAACTTCGAATGAAAAGTGGTCTCTTTTTTTAGAAGAATGTTTTAAAAATGAAGACTTCTTGGATCCTAAGTCTAACAAAAGATAGTTAATTTTACGTCAGTCTTGAACCCCACTAGATGGACACATAGCAAAAATAAACTCTTGGTTCACTAGACCAGCCCTTATGCATGCTGATGAAGTTCCTGCTGATTATCAGGAAAGGGAAAACTGTGCGACAATTAGCAAACAATACTGGATGCTGAGACAAAACCAGAATAAAACCAGCACCTGGTGAGGCTGGGGGCTGAATTATCTCCACCTTTCATAGTGGTTCCTCCAGAAATTACTATTAAGTCATGAGGTCTTTGCACACAGTCCATTATTCAAATACGATTTCCCACTTCTATGCCATTTCCATAAGTTTTAATAGTTTTTTTTAGGTTTTTCATCAAATCCCAGAAACACAAAGCCAGACTGGGACATCCCAAAATACATAATTAATATATGAACAATGTTCATTATACTTGTTAGGGATTATGGTGTGTGTTAGAGATTTCATTGAAGGCGGATCGAATTAATACAGGCCAATTGGTATAAGATAACGCCACTTTAATATAAAAAACACACTCACGCAAACGAAGTTCCCGCGATGCCCAGAAACAGGAAACAGGAAGAAGGGGTTACCAGCGTCTGTGCACCCCAATTTATAGACATTTGCCCGAGGCCATCCCGCCCCCAAAGGGCGGGCTCTCTCTACATTTCATTCAGAATATTTTCTGACAGTCAAAGTGGAGTGAATGCACCCTATTTTTCACCTAACTCATTATCATGCAACTTCTTATTTATCTGCAATTTTGCTTATATTTTAGAATTTTTACTAGATAATCTCTTCCAATACTATATGGCACAGTCTACCTAATATTCTTTCCAAATTAAATATTTTGCACAAAATACTGATTTATAATTCCTTACATAGCAGAAATCGGTCTTCCATCCTAATGATACGTTTTCTTCATTTCACTGTGTGAAAGTTTTAACAGATGGAGAAAACAAAAATTGAAAAAAATATTCTACAAATACAATAGGGTGATTTTCCTTTTTAAAATTAAAATGGTAAGTGCAAGATATGGAAAAGCTTAAGGAGTTATTTTGATGTAGTTTTGACAACAAGAAGATGAAAGCAATAATGGTATTCACAAGATGCGCAGCTGTCCAAATGCATATTTTTATTTAAACTTACATGTTTCTCCTTCATAAAAGTTAAAGCATTCACAGACTGAGAAATTACTAAGAGATACTCGAGGAAAGAACTACGTTTGACTTTTACATGTTTGTATATTGATAAGAAAACGAAATACTTGTTTTGATTATAGGGATTCATGGGAGTGGGTAGAAGTCAAATTCCTAGCGTACACAGAAGATCAAAAGACAGTGTAGCTCTTAACACAGTAGGTGGGAGACACCTTTTACATTTCTAGTTTCCCCAGTGTGAAATCAGAAGAAGCCACTGCCACAGCTGGGTTGGTAAGAAACGGACTGGCAGGTTCTAGTAGAGAAGCAGGTTGGGCGATAAAAGCTGGACCCACAATTTTGGGATGAGAAAGTGTGAGCACCACATCCCACTGACTGGAAACCATGGGATCCAAAGCCCAGGGTTGGGTAGCCACAACCGAAAGACTGGAAGCCCCTGGAACCAAAGCCCAGAGATCCTGAGAAAGTTGAGTGGCAGGGTCTGTAGGACACTGGAATCCTCTGGTGGCAGCAAGGCCTCTGGCAGGGACTGGAAGTCACAAAAGATGTCCGGCAGCTCCTGGGCTCACAGAAGGATTCCTGACACCCACTGTGGAGAGAGGAGTCCAGCTGGTGGGTGATGGGAGTTTGGAGGTCAGTGGTGTAGAAGACATTGTTGGGGTAGGAGGAACCACAAGAAGAGACTGGGTATTGCAGGTGGCCCCCAAAGGACTGGGAGGAGAAGTTTCCAGAGCAGCTTTGGCGGGACATGCTGAAAAGAGAGAAGTCTTTGAAGAGAAGAACGTTCAGAGTTTGAATGATCCTGCTTGGACACATGGCATTTATATACCCGTCCTTGAGTGTGTCATCCCCATGGCGCATGAACACAAGTTACCTGTGGCTTTAATTGAATTGAAAATACCATCACAGTAATGCATACTTACTTTTCGTGTGGTTTCACAACTGGATAAAGCAGTGATGTCTGTGGCCCTGGAATTCGGGTAATAGTGCTCAATCTTCAAAGCTATTATTCATCTTCCATCAGCAAAAGGTCACCCTGTACATCACTCAGAAATCTGCTTTAGAGGTAGACTGTCTGGGCTGAGGGAAGCTAGCTTAATTAAAAATAATTGATACCCATTGCACAATCTGTCCAAAATTGTTGCCATCTGGCTAGCAAAGTTGTTCCCTGATCCACTCAGTCACTTCTTTGAAACAAAAACACACACTGATTGCTACCGCAAAGTGGCAAGTTTCTGTGATGAATAGAGTCATCCACATTCGGATATGCAAGATGTATGAGGACTTTTTAAAAATCAGACCTCAGTTTGAATGGCTTTACTGAAATATAGAGAGATCCTATTTCTCATGCATCTGCCTAGGAATAGATTCCATATATTAAATGCCAGTCTTAACTTTTATCTGTTTATGTGTATGGATGGGTGGGTGTGGGGTAGGGTGGGAGCGGTTAACTGTGCTGTGAGCTGTCCACTCTATGCTTTGGGCTAGTTTGAATGCTAAAGGTTATTCACCTAAGAGGATAAAATGTATTAAAAGAAACAAAGCTTGAACGTTCAATATATTTATAACTCTAATCATGGTCATCAATTCCCACTGAAAACAGTCCCCACAACCTGCTAAAGGTGCTCATTCTCAAGAAAGCTTATAAAGCAATTGCCTTGAGGTGTCAGGCCAAAGGAACCATAGCCAGGAGATGCTCCCTTCACTCTGAAGACAACATATATCACTTTGACCTAAATTGTTCTCAGGGGCTTCTGACAAGTATTGCAAACTGTCCAGTGTGAGGGTCACATTTCCTTAATTTCCATGGCTTGGGTTCCACCTCGGTGCAGGAGTCTAATGAAGACTGATGCCTGGGGGGGGGGGGAGAAAGTGTAGAGGGCTGTAGGTGCTGCTTGATTTGTTTCATACTGTAGAACACTTCCTTTAAGTTCTCAACAATAGTAATGTTTATTTGGATAAAAGAGCACCATTTGCTTTCCTTTGTTCCCTTCTCCTCCTCCTTCTCCTTCTTCTTCCTCTGTTTCTTCTTTATTTTGTTAGCTTACAATATATAGACTCATAAAATCTAGACTGTGGAAAAGATTTTCACAAATGTCTCGTTACTTTTTAAATCAAATTGGAATTCTAGTTATAGCAGCCTGATTCAATATTCCCAGAACTCTCAGGATAGAAGTTTCTTTACCTATAAAAGCAGCTCACTTTGGATTTGTCCTTAAAAATTAGACCAAGTAATCATAATTCTTCATAAAGTTAGTCTTGGCTCATTTTCAATATATAATATAATTTATATTGAGGCTGAATGATATACAATGTTTTTCCATTTTCGCAGGGGTTATTTAATATTCCTGTACCACCTCTGCTGCTTATGCCACACCTAATGGAAACGTATAGAAAAATCCCAGTGCACAGTTTTCTAGGAGGGATATATAAGCTAATCGATAGATACATAACATTAGCAACCCCAAAGTCAGTTCTTCTCCAATCAAATTCTCATACCTTTTGATACCTTATCCTGTCCACATTTCAATATACAGGGGTCTTTTGTATAACTGTGAATTCTTCAGATTCTTAATTTTTCCCTAACATCTGCATGCGACAGATACTCTCCACTTTCTTAATTTTTAAAAACAGTTTTGCAATAAAAGCCCCATCATCTGAAAGAAAAACTTGTATGGCCATAAAATAATGTTTAGGGCGTGCTTCTTTGTTACCAGTGACAGCAGTACCACCAAGAGGGGAGCGATGAAGTTTAAGAAGACGAGAGTATTTTGATCAGCAAGTTTGTTAAGCTTATTGATTACTTCTGTCGTGAAGCAGTGAAGGTAAGGGACACTGGATTCTAACTTTTATGAAAAATGAAAGGGTTGACAGCATATTCCACCGAACTTACATGAGGCCCTGTACGTGTCCCCCATAAGGAAAGAACAGAAAAGGAGTAGAAGAAACCAAGAGAAGAGAAGAAAGGCAAGACAACAAAGAGGTTCTGATTCTGACAAACATTTTAAAATATAATGTTCTAAGCACTCAGGCATACTTCAGTCTTCTCAACCTTCTAGAATTCTGTGCACAAACACAAGTTGAAAAAGAATGTTATAAACAACACTGACCTTGAATCTCTTTCCTCCTAAGGATTAATATTGTATTGTTTCTTTCTTAATGTTCACAACACTTGGAGAAATAAATATAAAATAGGGATTTACCTTTTTTTTTAAATTTTTCACTGAGTTTCTAAGCCTGGAGTGTCGTAATTCTCTTTCTAGTATACAAACATAGAAATGCCGGTAGAGTGTTGAACCTTGCAGGATTATTGCTGCATCATCCTTCTGAACACATCTTGAAGCATCTATCTTAAATCCTCACTAATATCGGCTTTCATTCCACTTACTGTAGATATTGAGAAATAGCATTTTTGCTTCATGAATACTTGCTTTGAAAACTAATGAAATCCCTTCATCTAGAAGTGCACATTCATAACAAGTCCTTTGAAGGTTAAAGTGTTTCGGTTTTTACTGGAGGCTAATTAGGCATTCTCATTCAGATGAGCACAGGCTGCTACACCCATCTCTCTGGTATATAAGGACCCGTGTTAGATGTTGGCACTCACAGACGCAGATTCATCACTGCCACTCAACTGAAACCAGAACTCCTGACAGCATGTCTTACGTTTGCAACTCTGGGAACTACTCCACACAGTCTTGTGGAGGTTTCTTGAGGCAGCCATTCTCCACCTATGGCTCCTTCTACCCCAGCAGCAATGTTGTCTATTCTCCAAAGAACTTCCAGCTGGGCTCCTCTTTCTACGGACAGCAAGAAACCTTCGAGGAGCCACTTGAAGACCACTCACCATGTGCCGGGACCAGCTACTTCCAGACATCCTGTTTCCGGCCCAAGCAGTACTTCTCCAGGCCCTGCCACGGAGGCTTTGGTGGATCTTTTGGATATGGCAATTCCGGTTTTGGATCTTTTGGGTATGGAAGCTGTGGCATTCGCTCTCAGGGCTGTGGGTCCGGATTCTACCGCCCAGGTTACTTTTCCACCAAGAGTGTTCAGTCATCTTATTACCAGCCAGGCTTTAGCTCTCGCTTTTGCGGGTCTGCTTTCTGAACACTCCCATTGTCTTGGGATGGTTTCTGCACCGTGTGGAATTCCAACGTCTCCTCCAACATCTAGGATTGATAGATGAGCGTTTGTCTCTAGAATTCAGCATCATAATCTACCTGGAAGAACCAATTTTCTGAGGAAAGAGTAACTTGGACCTTTGACCTTACAAATCTACTGCAAGAGAGAGCTGGCATTAAATTATTTGGTAAATTAAAATATTATGTAAATTCTTGGATCACTTCTTTTACCATCCATCCTTGTAAATTTCTTACCTCATCATTTTCTCCACTCAAGTTTATTTTAAATAAACTTACATCTCTAGCATGAATCTTGGCATTCCAGTTTGTTTTTGTTTCATAAATGACATGTTTATTCAATGCATCTGATACTTTAACTATTTTCAGATTTTTTTTCTTTCTGTTTAACCAACATTGTGTTTGATAGGAAAGCAGAAGCACTGGAAAAATTTCTTAAGTGTGTCTTATCTCGTGTCTTCTTTCATATCTTGGAAGGCTTGTATCCCCTCATGGGCCCATTGGTCCATGCAATTGCTTCAGTCATTTGGTTTCAGTGGGGCATTCAGTGGAAAACTATTACTGAGTTCATCTTATACACCAAACACTGTGATGAAAAAAGATATGGATTCTCTTCTTTCAAGAGGTTAAGAGCACTGTCTGCTCTTCTAAAGGTTCAAGGTTCAATTCCCAGCACTCACAAGACAGCTCACAACTGTCTGAAACTCCATTCTAGGAGATCTGGCTCTCTCACATGGATACCTGCAGGCAAAACACCAATACACATAAAATAACAATAAATAAATTATTAAAAAATTAAAGAAAATAAGTACGATTCTAGCTTAACATCATGTGACAAGTCAATAATGGGATGAAAGCATAAAATTCATTAAAAAACACTGAGAAGATTTTACAAAGAGGCAAGGATGTCATGTAAACTCATTAAACGCAGAAAGCGTTAGTTATTTAGTTGGTTAATTACTTCATTTAAACCAAAGGAACCTTACTGATGTGTCACAGCACTTCAGGTCCACGGAAGAGCAGCTGACACAGAGGGTTAGGCAGGAAAGGGTTTGTTATTGAAAAGTACCAGTGAGAGAAATGGCAAGGTGTCTGGGAGGTATGTCTAAACTCAGAGGGACAAGGGGGAAAAAGAGGGTTAGAACAAAGATCCCTTTCATGGGGAAGAAAGGGTGCTAGAGATTGAAACTAGTTTGTTGCACATGCTAACCATTGACATATAAGTAAGATACTGTTAAGTTTTAAAATAACTTTACTTTGAATAAGGTCTTGAAAATTTGCAGTGAGTAGCTGCAAACTTGAAATTCTCCTATCATAGCCACCTGAGTAGCTGAAATTATAAATATACACCACAATGCCTAGAATTTTAGAGGAGAGAAGTAAACCCTCCAAAATGTAGTTGGTCAGTTGGCCATCTAAGGAGACCCACAATTAACAACAACAACAACAACACAGGTTTGTCTTATTGTTACTGCCAAATTAACTCACTAGGAAGAGAAAACAGCATGACCTGTACAGACAGAGAGGTAAATACATCCACTAACTAGCTGGTGACTTGTTAACCAATAACACTACCTAAAAAGGAAATAGAAGGTTACCATTTCATAATGTTTATAATAAGTGTTTGTTCTGTTTTTCAGTAAAAATATCACTGATAAACTATGACGAAATGATAAACAATAATACATGATTTTCCGTGAGTTACCTTAAGCAGAATTTGTTTGATTTAAAAAAATCAGTCATTATATAAAACCATGTATAGTATTCATTGAATGAAATTCCAATTATGTACTGAATGTGAGAGAGGACTGAGAATTACTGAATAGTTACCTTCGGTTTCAATTAATATTAAGCACAGTGCTCTTAATAGGTTGAAGTCAGGAAATTACTTCATTTTGTTTGTCTCACACCTCTAAACTGTTTTGGGTTTAGAGAAGGAGTGGAGATGTAATGGAAATCAGTTCTTGTTTGAGCACAACGCTTTAGGGCATCAGCACCAACACTACTTGGTCGTTCATTACAGAAAGCACTGGAGGAAAAAGCCAGGGTTAAACACATGAAAAATTTCACTAGTGTTTCAGAAAAATTCCTATGGACTAACATATTGGAGATCATAGCATAGAAGACCCATGTAGGCAACTCTTTAATGAAGCAACAGTTTATATAAGAAAGTATTTATTTCTATATGGGGTTATATATTCCGTTAAGCTCTCTTTGCTATGCCCACTAATCCACAATAATCCTCTTCTTTGGAAGATCTACTTTAAACCAACTCCTCATGACTTCTGTTCTCTCACCCCTCTTTCTACATGCCAAAACCTGTGATAGAAATGCATTCATTATTAATGCAGAAAGTTTGAATACTTTGTTTTTTAGATTGCCTGGAAACATCAGTAAGGAACAAAAGTCTTTCAAACTGAACATTTCTAGTTTATCACACACTCTGTAACATATATTTAGATATAAATGTACGTACATACATATATATGAACTACTCAGGTAAGGCAATTTTAATTCTCTTTGCAATAATATTTGGAAAACTATCTTTTGTAGTTAATTAGGTTGGAAATATCAATCCCTGTTTTGAGATGAGTATTCACATTGAAGGCAAGATGGCATTCTGAGGATACAGAGACAAGGGCCCATCAACAAACTGAGAGAGAGAACCCTTTCTAAGAGCAAGAACTCAACTAACTCATACCTTTTCCGTGCTTTACCTCATTTCTATAGGACTGTTAAAAATATGTACTTGTTAACCTATGTAATCTATAATATCTTTTTGTAGTAGTCTCACCTCTCTCTCCCTCCCTCCCTCCCTCCTTCCCTCTCCTACTCTTGTCTCTTCATACCTAGCTCCCTTTCTCGCTTTCTTTCATCTGCCTTTCAATCTATCATGTTCCAGAGAGATTTTTAAAGTCACTCACATGATTTTAGGGTATCTAAGCCTGGAAATTTATAAGCAGTTTGTATTATAGCCTTTTTAAAATATTTTCTATGATTTTTTTTATTCTTCTTAGACCTTTACCTGAAGTCTTCATAATGACACTTGCCTTTAGGCTGGATCAGCCAACCAAAAATTGGAATTAAATCTACAAAATGCCTTTATAATGGCTTCAAATTTTTGTTTAATCAAACAGACAAACACCACAACTGAGCCAAATTGGCATGTAAAATTAACCATCAGTGTTCATTTCGTAGAACACCTGGTTTCTTAGAGATTATTTCATAAATATAAATCTAGACAGCTGCAAAAGACCAGAAACAGGAGCAAATGAAACTCTTAACTCATAATCCTCTTATTACTTTCTAAAGTCTATTTTCATAGATTTTTTTTTAATGCTTAGATCCTAACATGAAATTTACAGATTTTCAGCATCTTTTGACTAGTACTCGGTGGAATTTGTAAGTTAATATCTGTGCATATCCAAACAGCAGACTTTTTATGCCAGTGATTCCTCTGTACTCTCCAGTGAAGCATTGGTGAGCACGCAGCAAAGCATGAAAACCAAGCTACATGTATGAGGCATGCTAGAACAGAGGATGCTCTCTAAAGACTCTGGGCTGATTTGCTGCTTCTGGCCAACACATTTTTCATGTGTATTTTGTTCTTTTGTGACATCCTCACTTTTCCATATCTTGCCTTTTATAGATGTGTTCTTGCCATTTAACCAAACATTTGCTGTTTTTCATTCTTTGTGTTTTGCCTCTATGCATATTTGCATTGAATACTTCTCTTTAAATTTAATTTCTTTCTTTTTACATACCAGCCCCAGTTTGCCCTTCCCCCTTCTTCTGTCTCCTACCTCCCTGCATTCCACCCCTCATGTTCTCCTAAGAGGTGGTAAGACCTAAAGATGTTAGAATTTGAGTGTTCTGTGTCTGATATGAAGATGTAAGGTAACCTCTTTCACTAGATGACAGTAACAATGTCCAGTTGTGACAACCAAAAATGTCATGAGTTTTGCTAAAATTATTTCTAGGTCAATGGTTCTCAGTCTATGGATTTCAACCCCTTTGAGAATTAAACAATCTTTTCACAGGTGTGTCCTAAGACCAACACAAATATTTACATTATAATTCATAACAATAACAAAATTACAGTTATAATACAGTAATAAAAATAATTTTATGGTTGGTGGTCATCACAGAATGAAGAACTAATTAAAGGGTCACAACATTAGAAAGGTTGAGAACCATGGGTCTAAGCAATGTTTTTCATAATTGAAGAGCCATGACTTTGGATCTATGTCCTAGGAATGAATTTTGTGGGTGGGTGTATACTGAAATCGTCCCTCATTGAAGATGAGAACAGAACATTAAGAATTCAACATAATATCAATATACTTATAAATGAGGAATACAAATTACAGTGATACAAGAAACTTTGTACACATAAACCTAAAATAACAACAAGATGTTTACATGGCAAAGAAAAGTTATACTTATTTGCTTATGGTACTACATTAGAGAAAATAATGGCATCTTGTTAATCTCCTCTCTGTTCTAAAATGCTTTCTGTTGGGGTCATTCCCACCACAATTATTATAGACCTAGCAGTGATAGGCAGGCAATTTGGGTTCTCATTGTTCTTTTAAGAATCAAAACTATTGAGACCAGGTGCTAGTTCATAGACAACTTAACCCTTTCCTAGGAGTTTCAAGAACTTCCTGTACACAACCAAGACTTAAGGTATTTTGAGAACATGATTGAAAGTTATGGAATTGATCATAAACTACATTTTTCCTTCTAAGCATCATAGTCATTGCCATGGGCTTATAAGATTCTTAGTGTCTCATTAAAAATCAATTGAATCCAAATAGATTAAAATATCATTAAAATATTTAAATCTCATTAAAATCTATTAAAGCTAATTTCTATGAACATCTTTAGTTCTTACCAAAGTGCAATTTAAAATAGGAAATAGGATAATATAGTTAATACACAGATAACATTCATATCACAGATGAACTATAATTTTAATTAGAATGATTGCAGTAGTTTTATGTCTGCTTTTCTGTATGGGGAATGCCCATATATGTGGTTAAATATCTTTTCTAGATGTGCCTATGGGAGTACCTCTGCATGAGACAGCTATGCGAATCTGTAGACTCAAGTAAAGACAAGGAAGAGAGGCATCCTCCAATCTTTTGGGGTCTAAAAAGAGGCAAAAAGAAAAAGGAATGAAGAACTCACTCCTTTTTATGCCTGCCTGCTGACCTGATCAGTTTTATAAGTCTTCTCTCTTCTACTGTGGGCTATACTTTGAAATCCCCTAATTTTTAGGGGTTTAGACTCAGCTTTGACTTCAAGAATGTCACATGCTCTTCTGTGATCCCAGACAGAAGATCAAGGGATTTCTAAGCTTTTCTAGTTGTGTGAGTTCATTCCTTATATCAAATATCTAGATCTATAGATGTGCATATAGATAGAAGGATTATAGATAATTAGAAGATAGATACTTACATAGATAGATAATAGATATATGATAGATAGATAGATAGATAGATGATAGATAGATGATAGATAGATAGATAGATATAGATGATAGATAGATAGATAGATAGATAGATAGATAGATAGATAGATAGATAGATAGATATAGAT
>NC_022010.1:96383362-96395276 GCF_000317375.1 Microtus ochrogaster
AGATAGATACATAGATAGAGTTATAGCCATATGTTAAATATGTTTTATATAAATGGAGAACCTTGACTAATATTATGCATTAATATATTATGGGAAAGGTAATTAGTCAAGGCCAAGACCTTTGGGTATGAGTTGATCTGCCCCAATATCCATCTTATCCGTGATCTGTTGGAGCAAGAGGAGGGACTTGACCTGCAGAGTCAAAGCTGTAGGATCCACACAAACGAAGGTCAGCAGTAGATGTACAAAAAGAGTCCTAGTGGGGCCCACCATCAAATGTGTAGTAAAGACCAGGGGCCTCAAACCAGATTGAAAACTCTGCAATGAACACTTACAAATCGAAATGTATGGACAAAGGGTATATGGTGAAACTTGTTGAGTCACACTGCAGCTTCCATGACAAGGTTTTTTTATTCCCTTCCTCTTTTTATGAAATCATTTCATCTTCTTTTTTTCTTTTGAATTTTTTTTTTTTGGAGGAAGGGATTGCAGGGGCAGAAGGAGGATGCAAAGGGATGGGGAATGAATGGGATCAAGATACTTGTTTAAAACACATAGAATAAATAAATAAATTAAATAAATAAATAAATAAATAAATTTTTGAAAAATAGTGGAAGTGATTTCCCAGAGAGGGTAAAACTCAATTCAGGGCCTAGAGAATTTTGAGGAAATATCACCATGAAGAACAAGATGGCTGTTCACTGTGGAAAGCAACATTTGGGGATGTCTGTGAGGTTATCTCACAGTATGCATGAGGAAAGGAACTGGGCCTTGAACTATAAATTCAGTTTCTATGAATACCATATGAATTATTTAATATGACATTTGCCATAAAGAGATTAGTAGAAACTTCCAAGTAGCAATTTCATACCCAAATGTAACATAGACTGAGGTAGAGGGTATAGTGAATAATTTTAATAAAATTCTTAATTTATTTTTTTTAGTAAAGATTTAAGGTAAAATCCTCAGTACTCCCCGTTCTATCATCTGTAGTAGTTCTTACTAGACTTCCATTGAAAACACTTTATGTTTTGTCTGCAACAAATCTTGCTTCCAACTCTTACCAATCTTCCTAAAAGAAGCAGACTTTTAGGAAGAGGACCACATCTTCTGTACTAATGGCCATCAGAAGGAAATGTCCTTTGTGTTTTTTAAAGTTTAATTTTGCTTTTTATTTATGCGAGTGTACATATGTGTGTATCCAGTTGCAGAAAGGCGTAAGAAGGAAGCATTGGAGGCAAGGAGCTGGTGTTACAGGCAGTTTTGAGCCATAACGTGGGTACTGGGAACCTAACCCAAGTCTTCTGCAGCAGCGGTAAACACACCTACTGAGCCATCTCTCCTGCCCCAACTGCTATGTCTAGCTATGGCAACTGGGCCATACTTCCTGTGTGCTCCATCTGGTTGGGGAGACGGAACTAGGAATGTCTGCAGAGCAGCCCTGTCAGAGGAGATGCTTTTAACCCAGAATCAGATAGGTTTCTTATTCACAGTTTCTATTACTTTTATGCATAAACAAACCAAAATCAGCTGTTCCAAAAATGTTCCACCAAATTACATTTCTGGCTTTTTTCACTAGGTAAAAACAAGACACAAATGTTTAACATTTGTTCTGTGGATTAAAATAAAACTTATAAAATTAGTAGTCATTAATATATTAAATTTAGATTATTTTTAAATAATTTATTTAATATTTTTTTTAAAATGCACATGAAAATTTTTATTTGCCTGACTCACTTCTCCAGATCCTTACTTACAATTTTAACCATTTGAAATCAAGAAGACATTAAGAATTACTTTTTCAAAAATGTTTTGAATTACTTCTTCAAAAATGTTTGACTAAAGCAATTTTTAGTTATTAGTGTCTGTGCCATTAACAGTCACTTTAGAGTTGTTAAAAAGAAATGTGGAAGCTGAAAATTGTTCCTAACACATCCAGCAGCACACATGATAAAGCTTTATGAATATTGATCTAATCCAATGAAGTTCAAATGGAAGAACGCTGATGTTGAAAACAATAGTACAAGGAGGTGAAGAAAGGCCTGGAACTCAGAGGGTGAGCTCACTCCCTCTCTGAGCAAGCCTGAAAACCTGGGCGTGGATTCCAACATCTGCTTCAATAGCCTTGTGCACGTCAGGAAGCACCACATTGCTGAGTGTGGAAGAGAAGACTCATGGGAGATTGCTGGCAGTCATCCCAGCTCAAGGTTCAGATAGAGGCTGTCTTACAGGAGTAATGTGGAGAGAGAAAGAGATAAACATTCCTTGCCCTCTTCCTCCTTGGAGGAAACATAGGACAGCACTCATCGGCATGTGCACAATTCATACACCATATATTCATACCCTCCACAGACATGAGGACATTTGGAATTTATATATTCCAAATACATAAATTAAAAGAATTCATGAGATTAATGTTGCTCGTGTTGATGCCACAGAATTATGTGTGAGAGGTAATGCATTCTTACTAAACCTGTTTGAGCATGGATTTTTCCTATCTACTAAGTAAGAAGTGACTATTTCAATATTAAACCATATAAGTGAATTTTACAGAACTATAGAAAAATACCAAAGACCAATTTAAAGATGAAAATATATAATTTTTAATATTTTATATGTTCATAGACTATTATGTACATTGAAACAGCGAAAGAAATTTCTAGCAGTAAATTCTGTGCTGGAAATCCAGTAGCAGGCTGCTAAAATAAAGCTCTGGTCAATAGACTATGATTTCATTTGATCTCTTTGGAAGCATTCTTTAAATCTCAAATTTAAATATATTGTATAAAGGGTATTTTGAATTTATTAATTTTTACACTGTCCTATGAGTCAGAAATGTACTCTTTTTAGTATTTAAATATTCACTTTGTAGGTATTTTGCTACAAATACAACTATTTTATATCCTAAGTGTCATAAATGTCAGTTCTTTTACATCTGAATTGTACTTGCCTTCAGAACATATTTTCTAGACCAGTAACACTAGGTAAGTGAAATGAACATTGAAGTCTGTAAACTTCATTGTTTATAAATATAGAAGCCTCTTCAACTCTTGAAGACATTCATTTCTGAGTGTTATTATAAGCCCACAACTGACACTTTTCATAGGGACTTCTTACCTTCCAGACTGTGTGTGTTCTCTGCGAGAGCTGATCACTAGTAACTGACCCTGCTTTGGTGACAGAGGCATCTAGCTTGTGGTGCTATATAGATGGTTCTCTACCCAGTGAATTCAAATTTGTGTGGCCGTGACTCATACTGATAAATATCCCTCTTCCTCTCTTTTCTTCTTTCCCTCTAGGCTTTCCAAACGTAGAATTTTATATTTTACCATCTACTATCCTATCCTATTTTACTCTGCTATTTCCATGAAAAGTTCTTCTCATGGCCAGCAAACACACTCTATTGTACTTTAGCAGTATAAGTCTTGCATTTTTAAAATATTTTGAACAGAATTTATTAAGGCAACTAATACTATGTCTCACTTTACTTGATGGTTTCCATACCTTTATAAAGAATCTCACATTTCCTCTCCATGAGTGCAGCACAGTTCTTAATGAAGCCTGAGTCAATCACGTGGTCCCTAGATAGGCAAATGAGAAATATTAGATTCCTGGGTACTTTACCAGATGAAACTGCAAACTTTGGGCTGAAAGATAATAAATAACAAAAGTCAATGAAAACTAGGAAAAGGTATTAATGCAGGTTTAATTCAATATCCCATAAAATAACACACTTATCAGCTTGTATTTCTAAGAAGAATATTACTCAAATAGCTCTTCATGTTCAAATTTCTTCAGGCTTAATCTCAGCATAGTTTCATTTTCTAGAAATGCTTTGTGGTTTACATAATATTTAATTTTTATTATCTTGCAAAAAGTATTATACAACAAATACACGATTATCCTCAAAATATTGGGTGAAATCTTTATCATAGAGAATTGGCAGTTAGTACATTTTGACAAGTTTCCTATAAAAGTACCAGGACGTTGCTGGAATTTCCCCAAAGGTAGCAGTTAATATGGGATGACTATGGATGAAAAGTAGTGTGGCCAGCACCTCTGCAGGGGTCCAATGCGACAATCTTCACTGGCACTTAGAGATGGGGATACAGGGATGCTCTGTCCCCAGCACAGGAGTCCCTGCTGCCGGTCCTTCAGGTCTGACGTCACTGTCAGGGATGGGAGAGGGAGATATGAGTCCTGCTTCTAGCCAGTCACCTCAGTGAAAGAAAAGGATGGTGGTGGCCATCGACGCAGCAACTGCAGAAGTGTTGACAGGAGAATAATGAAGGCTTCTTGGGGAGCAAAGTGAAAGACTGAGAGGTATTGGTCCACGGGGTTTGAAGGAAGTTTCCGGAAGAGAAGCTTTCAGATCACATACCAGAACATTTTGTTTGGGTGAATTTTCCTCTACTCTGACCCCAGATGTCCTCTCAGAGAATGTGCTGACTACACACAATGTTGAAATTCACTTACCTTGTTCACATGACCAACAGAAATATGTCATACATACTTGTATTATTTGAGCTTTATGTGAGTTGGTAGTGAGGAAATCCTGTGCATATATCAGAAAACAAAATAACTTTAATATATAAAACTGTATTTTATACATTTAAAATACATTTTATAATATAATGTTAGCCTGAAAATATGGGTAGAATATGTACCATGACGTGAGACAAGGAGGAATACATACCACGTAAGTAGGCCTTAAAATATTCTAATAACATGATTACATATCACTCTAATTTAAGCTAATTGCCACTCGACTTTCTTAAGTACCTTAAAAGTGTTGCACGCATTCAAAGGAACTAAGGGAAGACAAAGTAGTTAAAAGCCCTCAGTCCCTGCCATTAAGATCCTAGGTGTCTAATTAGGAAGATGGTGGGTATGTACATAGAACCACAGAAGCAGTGAGTCAGAAAGAATGTGTACATCAATCAATCTGTCAGCTCACATCTTCTGAACAACCATTATGTGTCAGGAACACAGAGCACAGGGTCATGAAAAAGGCAGGAGCACTTCCTTCCCAGTGGCTTCCCCAATCTAGATCAGTAGGAGCCAGAGGTGTTCACCAGTTCTTATTTGGGACACAGAGCTACTGACTCAGGTAATGGGTTTGACCCTAGAAAAGTCATGCCATATCCCTGGCCCCTTCTTATCTATGGCATTTCAACCTAACCTTTCACCCTATACTCTATATTTTAATTGGAAACAAAACGAACTCTTGCAAAAATCAATAGTTTCATAATTCAAAATGGAAAGCTTGGAGAGATTTTTGTGTGTGCGTTTTGAGTGGCTTGCTAAACAAATAAGCAGCCTGACCCCACAACAACAGAGAAATCCAGCGACAATGTGACCAGAAAGAAATCCCCCTCAGTGTCTGCTGAGTTCATTGCTGCAAGTGTCTGTCTGCGCATGGCTCAACTCAGCCCTCCAAAACAATTTTCTGAATTCATAAATGAATGAGTGAATGGAGACTCAGAGTGAAAGAAACTTCTAGGTGTGCATGTGATATAGAACAGAGGTTTTATAACGGGGACCAAGCTAATTGTACACAGTAATTGGAGCTCGACAATGTAAACAGGGAAATAAATACACAAAGTTCACTTTCAAATGATGAGGATTGACTAACTGAAACTATTAGCCCAGGTAGAAGAATAAACTTGGCTTTTTAATTGAATATCTTTTGATCTCAGATTTTTGATACTCTTAAATTATATTCATATACAGACACATAACATACAAATATATATATATGCAGCATATATGTATATCCATTCATACATACATACATACACACACACTATTTTATATATACTTTATATATATTTGATATTCCATATTGTCTTGACAAGGGGAATGCGGTGGCAGCAGTGGTAGGCGCAGTGCTTCATTTTGCTTTGATAGAGTTAAACATACCACTAGTTTCTTTTTTGTTGTTTTTTATTTGGTGATTTTTTTGGTTTTAATTATTTTTTTACTTTTACATCCCAACCAAAATTTCCGCTCCCTCATCTGTTCCCAGTTCTTTCATCAACCCTTCTCCTCTGTTTCTCTTCAGAAAAGGGTGGCCTCCAAGAATATCAATCAGCCATAGTATATCAAGTTCCAGAAAGACTAGGCATTCCCTCTTCTATTAAGACTGGATGAGAGCAGGGCGGTGGTGGCGCACGCCTTTAATCCCAGCACTTGGGAAGCAGAGGCAGGTGGATCTCTGTGAGTACAAGGCCAGCCTGGTCTACAAGAGCTAGTTCCAGGACAGGCACCAAAAAACTATAGAGAAACCCTGTCTTGAAAAAACCAAAGAAAAAAAAAAAAGACTGGATGAGGCAATCTGATAGGAGAAATGGGTTCCAAAAGCAGGGAAGATTGCCAGAAACAGCCCCTGCTGTTAAGAGTCCCACAGGAAAATATATGAGTATATCAGATTATTATTAGATATTACTTCATTAAACTTTGTTTAAAGTTGGTTTTGCAGGTTTTAAAAATCATTTGTTATGAGGTTTCCACTTTAAACTCTATATGATGTCATTTTCCTCAGAGCACCAAGCAGACTGTCTATGGTTAATAAAACCCTAAAGACTCATTAGTGGAGTATAATCAAAGACAAAATTGCATATTTAAAAAACAAAAGCCTTCATGGTTGAATAATTCAACATACTTATAAAGGAAAAGAGAAAATTATCAATACAGTGGTTTCTTATGAATCTTCAGGTTCATTTGCAGTTGGTTTCATGAAAGCAATTAACTTCAGCCCTGCCCCATGTCTGGGTCATCACTAGAAATTCACTTAACTGGAAATATTTAAAACTTATTTGTGAACAACAGAGCTTATCCTTCAAATCAGAGATGTTCAACAAAACTCATGCCATATTTCTCTTGACTTTTTAGGCATACTAAAACTAGTTCTAGAATTTAGTGTCCAGAGGAAAAAAACTTTAATTTTAACCCAGTAATTTGAAAAATCACCCTCTGTGCCTCCAAACCCTCTTCTCATTCTTTAAGAAAAAAAAAAACTTTCCTGATCTCCTTAATTGGATGTAGCATAGATGAACCAAGAATATCTTACCCCTTTTTCTACAAATCAATGAGAAAGGAAAAGCCACAAAGTTGAAAATTAAATAAAAAACAACTTACGATAACACCCATTACTTTATAACAAATAGAAATGATTCAGTATACATGAATTTGTGTGCCAGATGAACACGTAATGGATGAGGGAAGAGTAATAGCACAGAACCAGAAAGTGCGTCTGTAAATCCGTGTGTGCTGCCTCCATCCTACCTGTCAGTCATCTCCATCCCCGTTATTCTCGTAGACACAGACTAGTAAACTCTACTCACTGTCCATTCACCCACATGGGCCACCATTAACTCCACTGCACTGAAAATCTTGGCTCGAGGTCACCACTGCCATCCTACAAGTCAAATCTAACTACTTCTTGCTTACTTTAAACTGGACCGTTTTCCTATCCTTCATCTTCCTGTGACCTCCCTGTGAGACCATTGATGTGTTCTGGCCTCATATGAGATATGTTCTGTCTGTCTGCTTCTTTTATCTACAGTCCTCAAGTACAAGTATGCTTGACAAATAAAGAACCCTTCTTCCTCCTATACAATCCCTGCATTCTCTCCCACAGTGTGGGCTTCTACATTTCCACTCGCCACTTTCAATCTGCCAGACTATTTAAAAGTTCTCACGTGGAACCTTAACTCTTCTTCTAAGACTATCCCATACCTAATGTTGACTAATCTCTAGTCCAGAGGTTTCTTTTGCCTACTCTTATGCTCCCCCACCCCCCCTCTCTCTATATATATACCCTCTCTCATGTTGAAATAACTTCCCTCTGCCTAATTTATTTTTGCAACAGTTTTACTCTTTGGCAAATTAAAAACAGAATGAAATAATAAAACAAGATTGCATTCCTTAAGAGGTCTAACGAATCCCTTCTCCCCGTGAAGGCTTTCAGTGCTGTGGTGGTAAGAACAGTGATTGGGGACAACTGGGAACTGTTGAGACATCACAGGTGCTGCACTTTAGGCTACGGCAGACTTGCATCCATTCATTCAGGATTGACTCCTGGAATGTTTCTGAGTGCCTGAGTCTGACAGTAACTCTTGTGTTGTCTTATCTGGCATATGATGACTGACATGGTCTTTTACTTGTAATTGGATATGTTTTCAAGGTTTTCAGGTAAAAAAAAATTATAAAAATCACTCATCCCATTCACTTCTCCCTGAACTGATGACATTGACCCTAATTTAGCTCTTTCAGTGCAGAGGTTTCTCTTTTTTCTTGTAAATTTGTCCTTAAACCAAAGCTCACTGACAACTCTCACTCCCAACTTCATATATATATATATATATATATATATATATATATATATATATATATATATATATATATATATAATCAGCCCTCTCTACCCTGTCTTCTCCCCATAAATCTGTCTCATATTCAAGTCTATTAGTTCTGTTTTGTGACCACCCGAGTTTTACCTGAACAGTCTGTGTCTTTGAAGCTACACTGTGGAGCCTGATGGGCTCAACATTGGGTTCACAACTAAAGACAATAATCCTCCTCTCTCAGGGTCTGTGAGTAGCTGATAGCTCAGTAGTAAAGGTTGGGGCCACTTGGATCTTCTCTTTTCTACAAGTGATTACTAGTGGACTATTCTTACATTGACCAACAATGCTGGTGTCCACAGATGTGAGCTAATGATTATAAAAGCTATAGGAATTCTAGAGGATGGAGTTCAGCGGCCCTTCTCTCTGTCTTCTTACATCCTCCTTTCCTATAGTGCCCCCTTATCCAGTGTTCCTTGAGTCTTAGAGAAAGTGATTCTGGCATTTACAAACTATTCCTTCTGTTCTTCGTCGCTGCCTTCCAGTTGTTACAGTCTACCACTATCACCCAAACTGAAGAGTGATGCTCTGAAAATTTATAAACCAACTCACATTGTTTCCATCTCAAAATTTAAATAGCATCCATATATTTTTTAAGTCCTATCCTTTGTGGAAAATGAAAATAATTTCTGAGTGAGCTATGTATGAACTGAAGTTCCTAAACCCTATATTAAACACATTTCAAAGGCTGATTGCCTGATTAGAACTTCAGTGATTGTGGAGAGGTTGGGTGGTAAATATCCAGAGCTAATAACAAATTTTCTCTGGCTATCTTTAGCTCCCTTGAGTCATTGTCCATTTATATGTATGGTCTTACATCTTTATGACCATTAGGTAAGTCTTTGTGAAATTCTAAAAGGCTTCCTAATTTAGAACAACTATAAAGCTAAGGATGTCCTCAAATAGAATCTGAGGCCTTTAGCAGAGATTTGTAACAGAGATGCTGTATGTACTCATCTGTATTTTGTAAATGAGTTTGGATTTATTACTGACTTTGTTCTATTGCTATAAGACTTTGTGAAACAGATATCAACCTGGAATTTGGTATTTGGGACAATAGGGAATCTGTGCATCTGCCTTTGTAGTCACATGTAGTTCTAGAATTTACTGTCTCATATTCACTGAGGTTAGAGTTGTGTTTTACATCAACAAATATTGTTGAAAACATGGCCAGGAGAGCAATGGTGAAATAAAATGACTTCTACGTACTGGATTGTTTACCGAGTTCTTTGAATCTCTGTGGCTAAAAGTACAACTTAAAGACCCCTGAAAACACTTTGTACCAAGTCCCTGTGTCCGGCTCTTGTTTACTTATTGGTTTAACTCCCTGGCTCCTGCTACAGTTTGGCTTTGTGATTGGGAATAAAAAGAATGCAGGTACACAAAGACAGAAGAGAAGAGGCGACACATTCAATGATGTAAAGCTGATGAAATTGATAGTAAAATTGATAAATCTTGCATTTGGGTTTAAGCTGCATTGATATTTTCTTACTGAGTCCAAATCATCAGTTTTGTGTATTCTTTAAAGCACTTTGCTTTTGTTTTAGCTATTTATCTTTTTGTTTTAAATTTTATTCTTGAACAGTTTCATATGTGCAGATCATGCCTTTTTGTTCCTCTCCCCTACCCCTGTCTGCACCCCACTTTCTTCCCTAAAGATTAATATCTTTCCCACATTCATGTCCTTCTGTTTTGTCTTGAGTCCCACTGAGTTTACCCAGGGATACCCTGGGCACTATGGGGAGTACGTTACTGTTGGTCACCAAAATTGACACTACATCAAACTACCTTCAAAGTTTCTATGTTTAATCCAACAGAAAAAAAAGGTTACTCTTGGTTTTAACTAAAGAAGTTTTTTTTTTTGTATTGAAATGAGGTGAATTCAGAGACCCATGGCTACACAAGATGCTAATCCAGATATTTATACTAACTACTCTGGGAATATTGAGGAAGAAGAGAAGGGAAGACTGTAAGAGTCAGAAAATAGGGCTAAGGGCTGCAAAATACATTCTAATAATGACACAGTCATGACAAGCACAAGCTCACTGCAATTAAGCCTACTGCCTGATCACTAGTCTCCTGTGGATGGTGAAGGGTCTTGAGGGACTGACCACACACTGCTGAACTCATTATGGGAACGAGGGAAAGACAGTATCTAAATGGGCACCCACCGGTGAGTCATCCACATAAATAACAAGTTTATAGCCAACCTACATGAGACCGGAAGGAAAACAAAACAGACACACTCCAAGAGTGGCAAAAAAGACTCAGTTCATAAAATCTGTTATTACAAACTGTGAGACAAACCAGGTAGAAAACATCCCAGGATTGGCCACAGAGAATATACTAGAACTAAATCCGCTCACACTTCACGGACCCTCCACTTCGCTGGTGTCACCTATGAGAGAAACACTGAAAGGAGCCAAGTGCTGTGCTGCACAGAGGAGGGGGACCCTCCTGAAAGGCAGTTAGACAGAGAGAAGACTGCCAAAGTGTGGGTGATAGGCGGTGATACTTTCTGTCAATATGCTGAAATGTGGTCTGCAGTTGCTCATCACTGACTACCAGGGAAGCAGTTTTCTGTTTCAGAAGAGTGTCACTCAGACAAAGAAAGCCAGTTTCCTCTTGGAATCACAGGCACCCTTGCATGTCTGTTCACTAACACTGAAAAGTGAACTTCTATAAATCTGGAACTCTGCTTTAGACAGATGATATTTAAAAAAAATATAGTGTATAATCAAATAATTATTTCTGTTGTTATTTACCAAGTAGTCCATTAAACTATATTACATAACATTTGCTACAACTATAGAAAGACACTTGATTAGAATCCAAACAGTAAGCCCTGCCATCTTGAATGCCTTTTTACCTTTAAGGACATTAACAGATATGAAAATCCTAGGATAGATTAAACATTTCACCTATTGGACTTAGTGAATAATTTTGAAGAGGATATAAAGTTGGTATTGGGATGCACTGGGAGGGATATATGGGAGTTAGATGAGGTAACAGGGGTATGATTATATTTCATTGTATATGTGTATGAAATTCTCAAGGACAAAGAAAAAGTTAAGAATTGAAAGAAAAACTAGGCAAAAAGAAATTAAAATAAAAATTCTAGGGAAGTAATGATATTCCTTTAGCTGTACATGTTTAGTTTTTAACAGGCATTCAATAACACATGAATTATTGCAAAAATAGATGAATATTGTGTGTATGGTGGTACATTTTTCTTAAAATCTCTTTGGATTTCTAATAGCCTGAACTTCTGCTGAACCTTGAGGACAAGTTATTAATATGCATTGAGATCATTTAAGACTGTGCACCCAGCCTGCTGTCCTGCTGTGTCCTCAGCCTGGTTATGTTTAGCCTGCCTTTAAGAGAACAATGGAACCAATGTCACTACAACTTGGATTTCCATGTATTCAGCTTTACAACACAGTGTTTAGTCTCCCATCATGTGCTCTCCCTCGCCCTTGATCCAGGCCCAGAATGAGACCCAGAAT
>NC_022010.1:96395413-96398257 GCF_000317375.1 Microtus ochrogaster
TGTGTGTGTGTATGTGTCTGTGTTGCTTTAATAACCATTTGTTTAAAACATCCAGCAGGTTGAAAGCAACCTTAAACAAAACAAATATCCCGTAAGTGTTGAGAATACCACGTGACTGGAAGTTGATAGCATCCACAGCTTGAGTGCTTTTCTGGGCCAGCAAAGTGAATTCCTTCCTTTTAGAACTCCATTAAGGATTTCTGTGAGAGTCCTTTATTCCTTTCCTATACCGTCGTTTCTGGTTTCTTCAGTACATGCAGAGAAAAGCCCTTTGTTAGGGAGACATGGGCACCAAATACACACAGCACAGCACGTAGATGGGTCAGATAGGCAACAGGAATGACAGACAGAAGGACTACAGACAGGCTAGGAACCACAGACTTCAAACAGGTGAAAGACACAGGAATTGAAGTGGGGAATTTAATTTGGGCCCAGTCTTTGACAAACAATGCCAAGAGGAAGTGTCTGTCTTTATTTCAGCATTTCACAATACTGAAACTTAACCATTGATATTAACTAGTTTAGCATTTGTGGTGGGGCTCATAGCATCTATACCCTGACGCCAGCTCTTTATCCTGTAAGGAGAATATGAGTGTGGCATATATAACACAGTGACTTTCTGAGACTCTACAGTATTTCCCCAATGAAAATCACATTGCTAGGTAACTCTCTGAACTTACATATTTCTTTTAAAATCCTTCTAACGTGAGAACAGTGCTGGATTTTTTTTTTTAAGTTGTAATTACTGGAGCCTCTTGAGAAAGAAACCACAACAGAGCCGCTGAGCGTTGCTTTGTAGTTTGCATTGAATTTAATAAGAGATGAGTATTCTACTTGACCCCCATACACAGAGGTGATTGCCAGCAATGGCAGCTCCTGAATGTAAGCAGGGGGTGATTTATGACACACCCGAGAGGCCCCATCAGCTTCTGTTCTTTATGTTGTTGGACCTGTGCGAAGTACTTGTCTTACAGCGGCTGGGCTCTTTAAGGCTCATCACAGAACACGATTTCTATTATTGAGACCACAACCTCTGTTTCCTTCAAGTTCAAGTGTCAAAAGACAACTTGTTGACAAACTCCTTTCTCTGGGCTATTGCTACCTCACAGGAAAACTGACATGATTCTTCAAGATGAATAGGAAGCGGCGTCCTTGTGTTCAGCCTGTGTGTCACGTTGTCTAACACTGCTCCAAGTTTATTTCTTTCTCTGAATTTGGTAAGGTAGAAATACTACCATGTGTCCATATGACACTACAGTTGTTCCAAAATTGTTACATATGTTAGTAAGTAAAGGAAAACAGTTCTACTAACTGAATGGTTTTGTAGACCATTGAACAGTGTTCTAAGACTCTTTTCCCCATGCTTCTTTCAGTCTGTCTGATTTAATGGAAACTGTCTTAGAGAAAAAACTAAGCACACTCAGGGGGAGACGTAAGTTTTGGAAAACTAGGTCCCGCCCAGCCTACTGCCTCAGTAGAAGTTGTCAGGCTCCAAAGAACAAAGTTTATGCTTAGACGTGGTGAATACAAAGAAGAATTTTACTTCAGTTTTAAAATGGTTCTCAGTGGCCCTTTAAGTGAACCTTAAAGTAGAAACTCTCAAATTTCAGGTTTGAACTCCAAAAAAATAAAAGTGAAATATGTAAAAATATACAGAAATATATAAATATATAATATACAATATATAAATATATTAAAAATACAGACAAATATAAATACATTTTATTTATATAACTTTATAAGATATATAAATATATAACTATAATATAATAACTATAATGAATATAATATAGTAAACATATAAATATAATAAAATAGAATAAATATAAACATATAAAACATATATAAGTATATAAGAATACAGAAAAATATAAACAGTCTGGAAAACCAGCCACAAAATAAATGATGAATACATTAATTTTTAAGTATAGGAACAATTGTAACCTGCCCCCTTGTGTTCAGATGTTGTAACTGCATCTCATGACCATTCAGTAGAAACTGTAACACACCTCTGCCTAAATTTATACACTTGAATTTAAAAGAAATTATGGAACCCTTTTCCTCCTACTTGCTTGGCTCATCCAGCCTTGATGTGATGTTATGGATCTGGTCTACTGGAGCTTGCTACGCTATGTTTGGTTGATATCCCTGAGAGACATGCTCTTTTCTGAGGGGAGGTAGAGGGGTGTGATTTGGGGGAGAGGGTGGGGAGAAACTAGGAGTAAGGGTGGGAGGGAGGGAAAAAGTGCAGTTGGGCTGAGAGAATAAAAAAAATACTCAAAAAAAAGAAATTATCAATCTTTTACCATATCCGTGACTGTTTATAAACTCAAGTAATGCTTTCTTTAGCAGTTTGTAAGTTGCCTGTCTGTCCTAAATATTTTGGCTTTCTCTAGTGTGCCCATGGTCCGTTAACACTGAAACAGTTTGGCTAATATGTATTAGATAATACCGGACATTCAGAAAAAGATTATGTGAAGGCAAGGTTGTTTACCCTTTACTTTTGGAAATACCTTTCTTCTGAATAACCTTAAAAATGTTCTTTCCTAACATGCAGTCTACCTTCAATGCAATGCTTTATTCTCTCTGAGACGCTACTACACAATTCACCCTATTTAAAAGGCTTCAGATGGGATTTGAGGAACGGTGGCATTCCAGGAGAGGTATAGGAGCACAAGAGGATGTGAGAGGACCACCACAATGGCTCAGCAGATAGAATGCTTGCTGCCCAGGCCAATGACCTGATTTCAGGACTGGAGAGCCATGTGATAGAGAAATGATCCATTCCCACAGTCGTTTACCCAGAAAGGATATGATCCAGCACACACAGACAAACAGAGAGGG
>NC_022010.1:96398523-96426188 GCF_000317375.1 Microtus ochrogaster
TGCATTGCTTTGCTCTCTGCTGTACTCATGAACACAACAGTTTTCCTCTAAAGAGGGATCTTTATGTTCATTTCCTACTTAGAATTCAGAGTCTTGTTAAATAGCCACAACCATGAACTTATAATTGCTAGATCCACTAAAAGAAACAATAAATAGAAATTACTACAGCTTGTTGATATGAGAGCTATACTTTTCACATGTATGTGCTACCCACATTTTGTAGTTATTCTGGATTCTGCAACTCTCCGTGGACTTCCATCAACTTGCATTCTGTCTTCATGACTCCACTGACACCCTTCTCAGCCCACAGTGTAAATCTAGACTCATAGGTGATGCTTGCTTGCTGTCTACAACAGGAAGAGTTTGAGAGACTTGAAATTGAGACTAAAATCTTACCACTAACTCACTTTGGAATCTTGTTTAATCTTTCAGATTCAGTGTCAATATCCCTGCCCAGAAGGTAATTCTGCCTTTGAGATATCTGTAAGGTTATCAGGGTTGCCTCAACCTAGGAAGGGAGTAAACTTGATTGCAGATATTTCGATGTGTGGAACACTTGCTTTCCTAAGTGTACTTCTTGGAGAGGACCTAATAGCCTTTCTTATTTTTAGTCATGTTTCTGAGAGTCTGTGAAACTATATCTTCCTCCATAGTGTTTTTCTCTTTTAGGACCAAGATTTTGTGAAGTCATTGACAAAATATTGATGCCTTCCACTCAAAAATAGAAGCAGAAAGCAATGAAGTTCTCATATCAAATAAGAACTGACTCAACTATACAAAAGTGACCCATGTCTAAGAACAACTAAACATTCCACAGCCCTGGCCTTGGCACTTTGAAGTTTATGCTAGAATGAGCAGATCTTTGTTTGATTTACCAGATGCTGGATTCTTCACTCCAGCAATGATAAATTTGGATATTAACCTCCAGTAAGTAATCAGATGTACATGGCAAACTATAAGCTCCCTATGTGAAGACAATGTGCCACAAAAGAGAGAGCAAGTTAGCAAAATATTTCTTCTATTGTCTCTGCCGATCTCAGATTGATTCAGCTGTCCTTCTTTGGAAGCACAGTGGTCCACAAAGGAGGGACATGTCTGAAACTGTTTGAAAGTTTTCTGTGGCAAAAGCCAATGAGCACTTCAACCAGAATAGTCAAATCTAATGCTTTATAGTCTCTTATAAGGAACAGTTTACTCTTAGGTCAGGGTATCTAAAATTGCACAAGCTGCAATATTGTCTTCTAGTAACTATTCCTTTCAGTGCTAGTGCAAACAAAAACTGACACCCATTCTCTAAGTGCCTTACAATGTGTCCTTGTTAGGGTTTTTATTGCTGTGAAGAGGCAACATGACCACAGCAACTCTTATAGATGAAAAGTTTTAATTGGGGCTGGTTTACAGTTTGAAAGGTTTAGCCCATTATTATCATTGCAACAAGCATGGCAGCAAGCAGGCAGACACGGTGCTGGAGAAGGAGTTGAGAGTTATACATCTTGATCTGCAGGCAACCGGAACTGAACTATGTATCACACATAGATGGCTTGAGCATATATGAGATCTCAAAGCCCACCCTCACAGTGACAGACTTCCTCCAATAAGGCCACACCTACTCCAACAAGGCCTCATATATATTCAAAATACCACAAATGGGCAAGCTTTACATTTAGAAAAAGATAAATTTATGCATAAGCACCCATATCATTTGTTCATGCACAGATGCCTGGATGGAATTAATGATGAAAGATATTCATAACACTCAGAGCTTCTGTGTAATTTCCTGAGAGAGACACTTTGTAGATGTGTACCTTCCTCTGTCATCCTTTGCCAATTAGAGGTTACAGTAAAAGACATGTTTAGAGAGGCAGGCGGGCAAACTAGAAGGAGATTTTTGTCTGAGGAGGAAGAGAGTTTAACGAAACATTTAGACCTAACATAAATTTGTACAAAAATCTATGGCAGCGACCTGAATTATATATAATGACAATGAAAAATGGGATTTTAAAAATTAAAGTTGATGATTTTAAGGTTTTTTTTCAGATTCTAGGTGCTTGAGTCTTGGACAGGTTAAATTATAACTCCAAAATCAAAATGAATATGTTTACTTGTTTTTAATTTTAGTAATAAAAGCTGAGTTTACTAAAGAAAATAATTCTTTTTTTAAATTGAGACTATATTCTTCTCTCATGCAGTACACCACCACTACCCTTCCTCTTCCCCAGGTCCACCTGGCTCCATTTATCTTCAGTAAAGAGCAGGCCTCCCAAAGACAACAGTCAAACACTATACAACAAGATACAACATACAAACAAATCAATAGACCTCCTATCTAAGCTTGAAAGGGGCAACCCAATATGAGGGTAAGAGTCCTAAGAGCAGGCAGACTCAGAGACATACCTACTCCCAGAAGAATGAAAACAGACCCATATTTATCACCATGCACAAAACTCAAGTCCAAGAGAATCAAAGACCATAAAACCTGATGTATAACACACTGAACCTGATAGAAGGGAAAGTATAGAATAGTCCTGAACACATTGGCACAGGAGACAACTTTCTGAGCAAAACACTTATCACCGGGCACTAAGATCAACCATTAATAAATGGGATCTCATGAAAGTTTCTGTAAGGCAAAAGGCTCAAAGCATCAGCCTACAGAACGGAATAAGATTATTATGAATTCCACATCCAATAGAGGTCAAAATACAGAAAGAACTCAAGAAGCTAGATTTCAAAATGAAATAATCCTGTTTTAAAAATGGGGTGCAGATAATCAGAATTCTCAATAGAGGAATTGCAAATGGCTGAGAAACACTTAAAGAAATTTTCAACATCCTTAGCCATCAGGGAAATGCAGATCAAAAATTACTTTGAAATTCAATCTTATACCTGTCAGACTAGCCAAGATCAATAAAAGCAATGACAGCTCATGCTGGTGAGGATGTGCAGTAAAGGGAGCACTCCTCCACTGCTGGCGTGAGTGCAACCTTGTGGAAATCAATATAGCAGTTCTTCAGAAAACTGGAAATCACCACTCTTCTTTAAGACCCAGCTATGTCATTCTTGGGCATATACCCAAGGGACTCTCCATCCTAATGCAAGGATACTTGCTCAACTATGTTCACAGCAGTATTATTCATTATTCATAATAGCCAGAAACTGGTTAAAATTTAGATGCCCCTCAAATGATGAATACATAAAGATAATGTGGTACATTTACACAATGGATTATTTCATAGTTGTTAAAAAAAATAACATCATGAAATTTGTGGACAAGTGTATGGAACTAGAAAAGCTTATCCTCAGTGAGGTAACCTAGACACAGAAAAACAAATATTGGGTATATAAGCAAATAAGCGAAGCTTCTTAAAAGTGAAGTTCCAAGGGTTTTTCAAGATGTGAATGCAAACATCCACTGGAAACTATAGGGACTATTGACTAATTGTTATTTTTTTAAGGTTCTGGGTTTTACATGATCCTGGAGGCATCATATTTGTTATAATGTTGGAGCATTTTTCCATATTGATTTATAATTCACCTACCAGTTAGCTATATAAATACTATTGACAGACAATCCTCATAATAAATATTCTGTAAGAAAAATCGGCCATACACAGTAACAATAGGTTAAGAATTAAACGTATGGAGTTGCTAAGACTTATCAGGCACTTGTCTTATCTAATAGGAGTTGTATTTTTCAAATATAATGTACATGTTTAGAATGAGTTCTCAACAGTGACAGTAAGAGTAGGGCCACTTCATCAAAAGGTGTCTTGGACACAGAGCTTGTTGGGTTCATACATTTTACAGAGGCAGAGTGTGAGCTTGATCAACCACAGAAACTAAGTGTGACACGTGCTATGTGAGTGAATTGTGATGTCTGCACTGTGTTGTTCTCTAAAATAAATGGTAACAAGTGGGAAGCCAAAGATAAAGTTACTATTAATGACATTAGACCATTTGCTGATGTTTCTAAAATGATAGAAGAGGTATGTTTATGTCAAAAGTTACAAAGAGTATCTAACTCTTCTTTAGGGAAAACAAACATGTTCAGCCATCACAATCAATTGCCTACGGAAACAACATATCTTAGTAAAAACAACACAAAAATCACTGATGATTCTAAGAAGCATGATTTTTCAGAAATCGCACTTAGTTAAAACTACAATAACTAGATTCAAAGCAAAAATACATAGAGAAAAGCAATATTGTTGTACTAGATATGAATGGAAAATTGGGACAAAACTTAGCAAAGTTTAGGAAATGACGTCAGAGGCATGACCACCAGTGGGAAATAACTGTGGAACAAGAGTGATTCTTCAAGTCAGAGGACTAGAACAACACAAAGGCCAAACCAGCTGAGACAACACAAGCTAGACCATCCTGCTGTCAACCTTTTCTCAGACTGCTTTGCTTCCTCATCTAAGTGTTTTGAAATAAAAATAGGAGTGTTGTTGTTTTGCTACATATTGAATCCTTCTTACATCCAAAATACAGGAGAAAATTTAACATTAATAGCAATATTGTTGCACATGGTACAACATCAATGCATTGGATCATTTTCTTGGATTGATTAATTAGTTTCATTCAGCTGGGTGATGATGGCGCACACCTTTAATCCCAAAACTCAGGAGGCAGAGGCAGGTGTATCTTTGTGGGTTTGAGGCCAACCTGGGATACAGAGTTAGTTCCAGGACTGGCTCCTAAGTTACCGAGAAACCATGTCTTGAAAACCAAACAAATGAACAAACAAAACAGCAAAATTAGTTACGAAATAGCTTCACATACTGTTATTGGTTATTAATAATAACTTTGGATTTTTGATTTTAATATTACTACTTGGTGTTTTATAGGTATTTTCACATGGATCCACAATGATAACAAAAGCAAAAACAAAAAAATAAAAAATAAAAAAAGTAAGGAACTACTCTTATCACAGAACAAAAACAACCACTGTAAAAATTCACTGTAGGGCCTTTAATTCCAGCACTTAGGAGGCAGAGGCAGGCAGAGCTCTGCGAGTTTGAGGAGAACAGGGTCTATAAGAGCTAGTTCCAGGACAGGCCCTAAAGCTACAGATAAACCCTGCCTCAAAAAACCAAAAAAGAAAAAAGAAAAAAATAATTCACTGTAGGTTGAAGGGTGCCAAAATGCTGACTTCTAGACCCAATACAACCATTGTAATCATTGCTCACAGTTGTGGTTGTCTATACTGGCCCTGCTAGTAAACACTAGTGGGAAGGAGAAACACTCACAGGACCCTAAATTTCACCACTGAACTATAGGCTGCTAACAGATTCTGGATTAATAGTATACCCATCACTGACTGACCCACCGTGGTGGGGGAAGCTCAAACGGTAGTTATAAACCAAAATTCATACAGGCATTCCTGGTTAAACACAGTGAATCACAAAACGAAAGCTATAAGCATGGATATGTGAGAGAGATGTTGGGTAGGAAAGGATATGGACAAGGGTAAAAGGAGATATGAGTGTACGGTAAGGATGGTCAGTCTGAATTATGAACACAAACAGAATTACCTAAGAGTCAATTCAAATTTTAAATAGCCAAACAAAACAGTCTGAGAAAATCGGTACCATGCTTTAACAATCCCAGCTGAGAATATTCCAAACCCTGTCAGGATGGGGAAGATATTCATTCAATAAATGCAGTTTAAAAATATTTTGTTTGGATATTGAAATGATTCCTGAGACTATCTGCCTCCCAGGACAGGACTGTGAGCAAATATGTTTTTTTTTTTTTTTTTTTTTACTCTGCTTTCTCTAAGTTGTATCCTCATAAGGAAAACAAGATTGGTGACTTCTCCACAAAGGTCATAGCACTTGCTTAATGTCTACAGAGGCATGAATTCTGCCGGGTAGTAAAAGCTGTGTTACCTGTTACACTCTCTGCACAGAGAATTTACAAACCCTCAGAAGTGGGACTGGTAAAGCCTGAAGCCTTTACATCTCAAAAGCACTGGAGCCCCCTGAACCCTTTAATATTCCCTGGTCCCAATAAGGGCGGTCTCTTGTATATTAACATGTTTTAATTTAGTATACCTTTAATCACCTTCGTGCCTATTAGAGGTAATTTTTCCATCCTCAAAGCCTTAGCTTTTATCTGATCATGATTGAAATTCTCATAAATGTACTCCAGGACGTGAGGTAATACTCCAACTGCATTTCAAAAGATTGTTTTGGTTCACTAATTACACATGGAAGCTTCTGACATTCCCCATAAGAAGATATTTTATGTAAACACTGTGGTGTGTTCACCATTATCCAAAACCAACATCCATTAAATGGTTAACCACTTGAACTAAGTGACTGGGATACACAAATCCCTCAACTTGGCAAAAATACAGTAAGAATCATCTGTGTTTATTAAAAGTTATTACATATCAGGGAATTTAGATATATTCATTTATTGAACTCAACCACTCTGTGTCGAACTGGAACAATACTGTGTTCCAGTATTTAATTTATTTTACAGAAATTGCAAACTGCTAAAATCAAAGGCTTCTTCAAGGTCATACATCTATGACATGGACAAGTTGCACTTGAACAAAGGGAAGCTGACCGCAGGTCCTGTGTTTTCTGCACTTACTGCACTGTGAATTTGGAAAGCTCCCCTGAGAAGGAGAGGTAGTCAGACACCCTGTGACTATCTTTGCTTTCATACATTTAGATCACCTAAAAGCTGGCAGCACAAGAGCTGTACACGTGGTTTACTGTTTGGGGACTTCATGGTCCCTTTGGATTTCTGCTGTCACATGTATCTTCTACAGGTCTCTACTTCGTGACACCTCCTGGGAGCTGGTGTTCTTACTGAGTGTTGCTGAGTAACCTGGCTCCTTCAACATTACCTTTCTGAGTCCAAATAATCCTTTCACTTTATCCCCCTGTCTCATTTTCCTACTATACTTTCCGGTGTCTGATATTCTAGAGTAGAGAGCAACAGTGTACAGAAATCTGATCCTCAATCCTTGAGAAATGGATTTAGTTTCTAACCACAGACATAAGCCTTACCCTAAGTATTGGAAGATGATTTTGTTCCAGGGATTTTCATCATTTTAGTAAACTGGTGGAACTGTTTAGGGGTAAAAATGGACAAATAACCTTCACTAGTTAACAGATCACTAAGGTGGCCAAGCATGTATTCTATACTGAATTTGGTATATAAGAAACGATAGTTTTAGTCTTACTCAGCTTTGGGTAACTGATCTATTTTTTTCCCTGTGTGTTTAGATATTCCCGTATCTCTGCCCTGTTTGTATTTAAGAGGGTGGAATATCATACTTCCCACTGCAGAACTCCAGGAGAATGAAATAGTTTCTTACATTCCTGTCACTAGCGGTGCCTTCAGTGTGTGAATTAGATTGTTGTGGTAAAGTATCGCACCTGATGTTGGGTAATGGACAAAATGACCCGCAAATGATAGGGTTGTTCTCAGGGAAGTCTCCATAAGTAAAGGACATGGGTCCTAGGGTCTGTTACTACCGTCAACACAACCTATTCCAATAGTAGCAAGAAGCAACAGTGGCAATAATGACAAAACTAATATTTTACTCATATTCCTGCTGTTTCATTGGCTTACATGTCATTACAGGTGTCTCGACAACGCTGACTGCCATGAAACGTGTCAACCCAAGCTCCTAGCATGCCCTTATTCTCTTCTGTATCAATGATTTGTACCCTTTCATCAGAAACCATAACTGATGTATCCTATTCCTCCTTACATTCATTACTTCTAAAATGAATGTAAACTTAGGAGACAGCTCGGGCGGCTTGATGATCTTTCCATTAACCACTTCCTCAAGTTTTGAATATTTTTATCTTAAGATCATTGAAGTGACTCAGTGGGCAAATGTGCTTACTGCAAAAAAGCCGATGACATTAGTTTGATCCTGAAACTTACAGGGAGGAAGGAGTGTGGTCTCATGGGCTGTTCTCTGGCCTCCAAGTATACACTGCAACATGTACGTGTATGCAAACAAACGTAATTAATTGATTAATCAATTTTTTTTAAAAAATGGCGAATTAAGCCTTGAAGGAAAGAAAAATACAAGAGGCTTGGTGTATAGTGTATGGAGTGGACCTCTTAATATGTTATATATGACTTTTGGAATAAGGTTCTAACAGTTTATTATACTTTTACAATATTCCTAGCAAGCAATTTTCTATTTAATATGAGCTGTTTAAGTCTTTTTCGTAAAATATTTTCGGTGAATGCTTCAACATGAAAATGCAGCATAAAGGAAATTCTTGCAAAGATGGGAACATGAAGCTTAACAGCCAACCAGTATCACAGCCATGGGGGAAGAAAGGAAGTGAGACATTTAACTGTGTGAGTCTGAAATGAATTTCAATTTGGAATCATTAAAGCTGAGCAAATTTAGGCTGCAGTGAAGAAGCTCGTAATTGAATGAGAATGAAAGATTCAAAAATTTCACATTATATAGCAAGATTGATTGTGGAAAAAGAAAGTGTGTAAATGGACTAGATATACTATGTATTTATATTTGTATTTTATAGATCATGGTATCAGGGGAGTTTTTAGGTTCCTTTATGCTTAATCACATTTTAATGTTACTATTTTCAATGTGCAGAAGACAAAAACTGGGATGAAAATAGATTGCCCAGAGTCATAGGGTATTAACCCTATGGACAGCATTCAGTTCATACTAGAATCTAAGCAGTCTGCCTTAAACTTTTGGCCTCTTGTCAAGAGGAACAGCATCTTATGATGGGATATGAGCTAAATTTGAGATGGTAGAAGAGGAAAGGGAAAGAAAGGAAGGGAGAAGAGAAAAATGTATAGTGCAATAAAAACAATTAGAAAAAAGAATCTTAAAAAAAAATCTCAGTTGAGAAGAACATGATGAAATGAGACACTGGAATGGGAACAGGGAGAATGGGTGATGACAGAAATGGCCTCTTAAAAAAACCTTAACCACAAGATTAAAGATAATTTAGTAACCAGTGAATAAGATGAGACAAATAAATGGCTAATTATTGTTACAGTTTGACTGTTTACTATTGGAGCAATGGGTGAATAGCAAGCAGTGTGGGAAGAAAGGGATGTGGAGAGAAATAAGGGCTACATGTATGGAAGTAATTAGCGGCTGGTGAAAGCATGCTAAGGCTTGCTGTCACACACATACACATTTGGATCATTTGTCAGATGACTGGAAAGACAAGTCAGACTGTGAGAAGCTCCACCATTAGCGTCAAGAACTATTGAATGCCTGGTTACACTTGAATTTGACATACCTTGTGGAGCAATATTATACAGGTCACATATTTCTGCATTATATTAGCAGCCAGGCTCTTGAGCCACAATAGCAACTGAGGTGCTAGAAGCACTTTCAGATGGGCTGTCTCCTGATCTCAGGATATGCTGATGTTGTTCTGCTCCTTCTATGAAATTATGAGGATCACCTGGGAAGAGGTGTTAATTCCAAGCTAGGGACAGAGCTGTGGATGTGACTTTAGTCCTGCTACCCTGGAAACAGAATGCTAATGAACTTCCCTCTCAGTTTACCTTAAGAGAGAAAGCTGTTTTCAGAATGAATGCCAGTGATCCTCAGGATTTGAATGAACCCTGAGACTCCCTTCCAATATTGCTGTGTGAACTGTGTCTCAATTATTCCCATGTCTCCACGCTGGTCCAGAGAGATAGTTTATGTTGTGGATGGACCCCGACAATACCTGATCATACTTTGTGTGCTGTTTTTGGACATTCTTCTGCTATAGCAACTTTTGTTATTTATCTGAAACCTAACATTGGAAGGACACCCTTTATTGTTTTGTAACATCCATACAGACTGCCAAAGTAAACTTGAATTTTATCAACTTGAAGAGGAGAGATAATCAATTGCTCTGTGCCAGGCTTCCCATTAAAAAAAAAAAAAACCAACGAAAAACACTAGATAGTGGGCAATGTGGCAGAATTCAAAATCTTAGCCCTTTTATGTACTTTTTTTTTTGGCTCCACTCTGTTATACAGTGTGTCCTGAAGAGTGTATATGCTGATGATGTGTGGGTTCTGGGATCAGTGCCCTTGTGCAATTATTCTTATTAATCATGCAACTGCTGTCCCATAAGAACACAGACAATCTAGACTAACTAAAGAGTGAGAGAAACAGCACAGACCCCAGCACATGGTCAACAACCCTCAATGTGGTTAAATCCAGGAAGGTTCTCTTGCTTTCCCCAAGTGATGACTTTATAAGTAGCAAGGATGTTACTATCGTGTAGTCAATAAATGGTATGGAGGTTTGCTGAACTGTGTTTCTTGGCAACACATGGTGAGTAGGAAACAGACATGGAACTAAATGCAACCCATATAAATGAGAGGAGTGATAGTTTACACATGCTGATTGTATGTGATATGACAAGTAATGGAGTAAGGGCTGTGTTGTTCTGTTAAGCACCATAAGGCCCCTGTGAATGTCTTACTATTATTACCTCAATCTTACTGCTGAGAGAACTGAAGCACAACAAAGTTGAATAACACAGCCACTGTCACAGTGGGAAGAAGCAGAGCTTGCCATCTAACCTAAGTGAGTGTTCTTTCAGACAAATCCTGCCTACAGCTGACAATACTCTGTGTCAATACAAGTACAAAGACATGTCTGGACTTGACAGGTGAAGGTTTTAGAGCCTTTGCTATGCCATCTACAACTGAGAGGCAGTGTGAGGGAGGATGGAAGACCGAATTGAAACGCAAGTATAGGGGTTGTGAAGTAAGGTAGACAGGTGCCTTTATTCTCTTAGGTTCTAGGGTGAAAACAGAGAGGGAGGGAGGGGGAAAGAGGGGAGGAGAATTCTTTAGGGACAGACTGCTGTGCATCTGAGGTCTAAGCTTGTTACCTTTATGTTTGTTTTTGACAGAGATTTTGTGTCTGAAGACAATGCTGGTTTTTCTTAGGATTCCTGAATTAAAGATCCAGTTTGGCTGTAAAATGATTTGATGTAGATAATTTTTAAAATTTTATCAGCTTTATTTTTGCAGCATTGAAATATTGCATGAGGTTTTTAAAAGTATGAAGTACAGCTTCCTGGAAGACAGATTGTGGTACCAAGCAGATCAGTTCCAGGTTCCTCCATACGATGAGGGACTACAAAGATGTTGAGAGGAACTGGGAGATTACACAGCACTCAAATAATCAAGAAGATGATGAAGAGAAAATGGGTGTCTACTCTTACAAGAATATCCTAAAAGAAAAATATGTTATTTAGACACAGTTGCACTGAGTTTTCATTTGAATGTCCCACAAATGCTCCTAGCTTGGAGACTTGATCCCTGATCTCAAGGGAGGCCTCACTGAGATTATTACATCTTAGGTCATTCCTTTTAAGACACTGGTTACTTTAAGAAGCAAGATCTCACAGTATGACCTAATCAGTCCATGCTTCACTCCTACCTTTCCACCATAACAGCCCTTGAAACAAACGTACCTTCAAAATAGTTCGTAAAACTATCTCCATGACATCATGCCTATTATACTTAAAGTATAGATAATAATACCATATGAACTAAGTAAGATCTCAGAAAATAGGGACTACTTTATTAGTTATGGTGAAGTTGGCTCATAGTATCCAGCACATCTTAAATTCTTAATGAATATATGCAGTTATTTATTTATTTATTTATTGCAGTACTGGATATTGATGCTAGGGCCTTGCACATTTTATGTAAACATTGTACCAACTTGTCTCCATTCTAACCCCCAAGCATAACATGTATTTTAAACATGATAATAAAGATTTTGATTTCAATATTGAAATCATTCCATTATGCTAAAAATAAAATTCTAGATGTGGAAATTGATTGATATGTAGATAAGCAACCAATCAGTATGTGCTATAAAAAAATTTATTCAGGGCAAGATTTTTAGATATTATTGGCATAGCAAGCTTTTTTTTTTTTTTGTTGTTGTTGGTTTTTTTTCGAGACAGGGTTTCTCTGTAGTTTTTGGTGCTTGTCCCGGAACTAGCTCTTGTAGACCAGGCTGGCCTCGAACTCCCAGAGATCCGCCTGCCTCTGCCTCCCAAGTGCTGGGATTAAAGGCGTGCGCCACCACCGCCCGGCAATGGCAGGCATTTTTTATAAGCCTTTTAGATGATAAGATGAACAAAAATGTCTCTAAGCTAACACAGTGAAACTTTATAGAAAATATCTGAGTAAGGCAATGTATAATCTCCAGTGGTGATAAGGGCCCTGAAGAAATTGTTATCTTAGAGATGAGAGACCAATGTTGTCCTAGAGTGTTCCACCTTTGTGAAGAAGTAATATTTGTACCTGATGCAGCCTTTTTGTTGTGGTTCAGGAACGTAACACAGTGGTTAGTATTTTAACTTCGCCTTCTAAGATGAGAAATCAAAAGTGGAGAGTGTAATCTGATGAGAAAGCCAATGTGAAGACAGAGGTCATGGCTCATTTAAGCAAGTGTATGAATTGCTGCATTTGATTTTTAATTGAGTATCGTATCTGATACATGAACTCTGTAATAATACTATGGGACTTGTGTAAACTAAGACTGCACTTCCATTTCCCTGCCACCCAGCCACAAATAATCACACAGAAACTATATTAATTACAATACTGTTTGGCCAATGGCTCAGGCCTATTTCCAATTAGCTCTTACATCTTAAAGTAGCTCATTCTATTAATCTACATATCTCAATGAAACTGTGGCTTTTCGGTAATGTTCTGGCATCTTTCTCAACTCCACCTACTCTCTTTCTTTACCTCTGTTTGGATTTTATATCTGGATTTACTCTGCTAAGCAATTGGTGAGAGCAGCTTTATTCATCAATCAATAAACACATATAAAAAAGTACATCACACATCATCTCCTTTTTCTGTCTAAATAAAAAGCTAGATTTTAACTTTAGCATAGTAAAATTACATATAAAAACAGGTATCAAGCAAGAATTACAGTTAAAATATTTAGTCTATGTGTCAAGCAAAAAATAAATAAATAAATTCTAGCATCTATCTTTGTGAACCTAGTTTTGTATCTAATTTTCTTTTATTATAACTAAGAAAAAATATAATTATTACTGTCTTCAACTTCATCATAGACACCAGAAGGATATAATATTGCCTAAGTAAACAGGAAGTGCATTATAAGCAACTTCCAAAACTCTAGAATTGACAGAGACATCTTGCTGCCTGGACAGTCACCCAAAGTTCTTATGTACTGTTGGGGTATTCATCTTCAGCCTACAGGCCCATAGTATCCAGCAGACTTTTCCACGAAGCAGGAAACTTCAAAGACATTTCTGCCTATATTGGCAGTTTGTCTAGCAGACACTCTCATGTAGCAGGAACCCTGAAGGATCATCTCATCTTTAGGCAAATTAAGCAGTCATTTCTCTATGGCTCTTGCATGTTCAAGTAAGCAGCTCAGGCAAGAGCAAATTCTTGCCCAAATGGCTAGCAAAGGCCATAAGGAGCCTCTTCAATGTACATCTTTCTCTTGAAGTACCTTGGTGCTGCCAGGAGCAGATGTGTCTCACTGTCATGAAAAGTCCTAAAATTTTAAAACATTCAAATGCCATATTCTGAAGGTCTCTAAAAGATTTGAAGGATACCTAACTAACTGAAGTAGATCTCTATATATCTAGAAAACCTAACTAAAATGCCTACAATCTTGACTATTTTAGTTGACTATCGATAACCTATATTTCTTAAATATGCATTACATTTTTAAATGAACTACACTAACACAAAACCTTAATCAAGATCAGAAATACATATACATATAACAAAATTGACCTTAAATTTGTATCAATAAACCAAGGCCCATACCAAAGCAAATTATTCATATCTATATCATATCCCCCTTTAAATGTAAATAAACATTTATAGACAATATTTGGGAATATAAGCATAGTTTTATATATACTTCTTCCTACTGATTAGGGGTGCTGTTAATCATCTCTTTCATGATGTCCTATGTGCTAGATTTATTTCAGTCACCAGTTGGGTAAAGTAAATTTTGAGGGACCTTTTAGGCGGTCTTGGTCTATCAAACTGTAGTGGTCTTGAAGAAATCCACAGGTTCTCATCTCTTATGAAAACAAAAGAAGAACCTCTATTCCAAAACAACATATCCTTAGACTCAAATTTTGTAATCAAGATACTTTTATATTAGTTTAACTTAGCAGTCCATACAATGAAATATCTCTCTGTACTTAACTTATTCACAGTCAAAAAATTCAAAGATAACACAATAATATACATAATCCAGACTCTCTGTGAATTTTACATTTTTATGTGGCTTACTTTTCTTTACTCCTTTTAATCTATGACTCTCTTTCCTCTGTCTCTTTAAAGACTTTACCCTTTTTAAGCATTAGCTTTATTTTATAACTCTCTATACACTTTTTCTTTTCTGTTTCATTTATCCAACACAATGACTCATCTAGATTTGTCTTTATTGCATATCTGTAATTCTTTACCAACTTGAAGAGCTTTTAAAAATGGTCAACAGCTTG
Organism: Microtus ochrogaster; assembly: GCF_000317375.1. Taxonomy (NCBI): domain Eukaryota; kingdom Metazoa; phylum Chordata; class Mammalia; order Rodentia; family Cricetidae; genus Microtus; species Microtus ochrogaster. The sequence goes on from NC_022010.1 coordinate 96,413,034, forward strand.
GCTGCAGCTGCTCTGGGTGCTGGCTCCACCTCTCTCTACTATTAAAAAGGTGGAGCCTCTGGGGCCACCAGGTGGGAGCCATGCTCAGGACTTTAACTCTGAGAATGAGCATACAGCACATAAACCCTTTTTACCTGAGTGATAGCTAAATCTGCCATGCAGTGCAGTACACAGCCTGGAAACATCTCCTCTGTGTATGGCAGCAGGAATCTTCCATGCTCTCCAACTTGTGCTAGCCTCGTAGACCTGATCCGGCCACCTGCCCAGGCAGGGAGCACTGAACCATGGGCATGGTCTCAGCTACTTTCCTCCAGACCCAAAGTGGGCACACAAACAACCAAGTCCACAAATGCCATTCAAATCTTCCATAGCCAGAATTTGCACTAGAAGCACATCCCAGAAAGCTGGCATTCCAAAACCGCCACTTTTTTTCTTACTGAAGCTGAGTCAGGAAAACCTCTCCTAAAGGAGCTAAGGTACACCACCAACAAACAGCAAGAAGCTTTGCTAAACTCTGTAGTTTTTATTTTGTATAGAATTCCTTTTAAAGCCCTCCCAGGTCCTATGTAGATTCAGTTGTCCCCACGTTGGGCACCAATCTGTTGGGGGAGGAACCGCTTGTTTTTCCTGGGTGCCTGGCTAGTTTACACCTGAAATTGTCACACAGAAACTGTATTAATTAAAACTCTGCTTGGCCCATTAGTTCTAACTTCTTATTGGCTAATTATTACATATTAATTTAACCCATTTCCATTAATATGTGTGTCACTATGAGGTTGTGGTTTACCAGCAAAGTTTCAGTCCATGGCATCCCCTGACTTCATCCTTTTTTCTCCCAGCATTCAACTTCCCCTTGCCCACCTACCTAACTTCTGCCTATCAATAGACCAAGGAAGTTTCTTTATTCATTAATGGTAATTACAACACACAGAGAGGTCTCCCACATCAGAATCTGTCTTTACTGTGTATCTGTAATCTTTTTCTGACCAGAAACATCTTTTAAAATGCCATGCATGTGTGGCTAGGATAACACTGTTGCTTTACCTTTTGGCTCCTCCCTGTCTAACATGGCAATCTCTATGAGCCATGCTCACTGCCCCAGCTCCAGGGATGTAGTGCGTCTATGTCACCATTAAGCAACTAGTAATACACTTCTCAAAATTCCAATTTAAGTGCTCCATAGCAGGACCTCTCAAAAGAGCCAGAGCTCTTCATGTGGCCAGCAGGAACTAGCAAGCTGTCTGTTAAAAGAGCCATGCCTTTGCTTGCCGCCAGCGAACAGAGCCCATCTGAAAAAATGCAACTGTCAGGAAGCTGCAATTGACTCCCATTTGTGTGGGTCTAGAAGCACTTTTTAAGCTTTCTTAGGCTTTATGTAGGTGTATGTTGCCAAATAGGGCCTATGAGATGGGTCAGTTGGTAAAGGCACTTGATACTAAGCCTAATGACTTAGTTCAAGTTTGGAGACCCAGACCCACCTGGTGGAAGGGGGGAGAGTCTCTAATTAACTTCTGTACCTTGTTCTCTGACCTTCACAGGTACACTGTGGCACCCTTTCATAATCATAATAAAAGTTATGACCTGCAGGTTTTGTTCTTCTCTCCCTCCTCTCAGCAGAAAATGAGATGTATTCAGTGTAACTACACGCGAAAGGATGAAAATGAGATCTAGTAATGCCTTTAGTGCTCCTCTGGGGTCCTAACAAGAAGTTAAAGTTGAAGTAGATGGAAAGACTAAGGCATTAGTAAGAAGTAAGGCATTGTCTTGCCCAACATGCAACATCACTGTTTCAGTTCTATCTTCTCCTGAAAGAAGGATGTATACCTTCCACCTGTAAATAGTCTTCTTGTTCACATTAGAAGAAACCTGTGAATGTGTACTATATCATCCATTCTCACACAGTAGGTTGCAACATCTTTGGAGATCACATATCAGATATTCTCATATCAAGATTTTTACATTACAATTCATAACAGTAGCAAAATTATTATAATTATAAAGTAACAATGGAATAATTTTATGTTTGGGGGTCACTAGATGTGAAGCTATATTAGAGTCAGAGCATTAGCAAGGTTGAGAACTGATGCACTAAAGTTTGGTCCCCCACAACAGAACTATTTTAAAGAGCACAATTTGGAAATGTATTTGAGGTTTCTTGCTTCCAAATTTTTGACAATGAGATCAAGAATGTAAACTTAGCTTTGGAAATCTGTTCCTAAAAATTATGGCATTCAGAAGCATTAATTACATTGGGTAAAAGTCAACTTTAATAGCATTTGTGCAGAAATAAATAAGTCTTCAAATGCAGGCAGCATTTAAACCAAATGTAGATGTGAGACAAGGTCATGTTTAGTCAGTGCATTGCCTGTCTGCAGAAAATTATGGTGAGCAATCATATGTTATATGTTCTAAAAGATAAAACACCCTCCATTTGAAAAATGTGTCAACAGGGCAATCTCCATGCATAATAGAATCCCTTAGAGAGCAAATGTAAAAGTGTGTTTACATGTCATTAAATTTTAGAGATAGCAATAAAAGATGAATACTCAAGGACATAAATCATATGGAATGGTAACCACAGCCATTAATACAGAAGGAGCATTCCAGGGTCCCTCTAGTTAAATCATAAGCTGTGGAATAACTCTGTCCAGAGTATTTAGAACACCAGAAACTTTAGGTTTCAAACTTTCAATGATAAAATTAATTATACTACTTGCAAAAGGAATCCACAGGAAAGTCTTTGTATTCATTTATTTCAGTTTGACACTTGGGCACAAATTTTCTTTGTTTCTTCATTAATTATGAAAATTCAGAAGGAATGTATATAAGTTATGCAGCCCTTCCTCTACATTTAAAAGAGGAAAATATCCTTTATTCCATTTTCTTCTCTTTAACTAAATATTTTTATTCATTCAATATTTTTTGTTACCAGAGCAAGTTCAATTATGAAGTGATTATAATTGCTAAAACTTTTCCTGCCTTTCTTCCTTTTTCTACTTTTGCTTTTTTTCTTTCCCTTTGTCATCCTTCCTTCTCATTTTGCTTTATTTATTCTTTTTAATTTTCTGATTTGAAATAAAAAATGGCATATAGGTAAAAGAAAATAATTTATGTAAAATGAAATTTGTTAAAACTACTATTCTCTTTTACGTGTATAGAAGTGTTTAAAGAACTCTGACATCAATAGCAAGGGGTCAAATATGAGTTAATTGAATTCACACATGTCCATTCATGACCAGTGAACTAGTAGAATGGGCTTCCTTGCCATTTTATAAGTTGGCTAATAAACTTGTTGCAGGAATATCCAGTTCAGATTCACTGTTAAGATTCTAGGTGCTGAACCAGGAATGATACATTGTAGAGCAAGCACGAAGGCAATTTTTTTCTGTATGGCCTGAAATTTCAGGGTAGAAAATGTCTGGGAAGAAAAAAATCAGAGTCCCTAGTCTTAGTTGAATAATAAGAAAAGAGCTGTAAACCATGAAAAGCTCTTATCAGTAAAAAAAAAAAAAAAAAACCTGTATGCTATTAACATTTCAGTTTGTGCCTTCCATAGTATAATTTTTCTACTCAACATTAAATGCCCTTCAATGAATGATAAACAAATAAGAAATGGTTCCTCCTGCACACCTGCTCCCTGCAATTCTTTGTAGAGTATCATGACCCTTGTGTTTCTTAGTTAACAGTGGTGCCAAATAGATAGTTAGGGACCATTGAAACCAGGCTGTGCCCAACTCTAAGTTACTTGATAATCTATGAAATGCTGGTTTCTCAGATTGTACATTGCTTAAAGACTATTTTGAAAGATCCTTTTTGTAGAATGATCCTTTACACTGTGAATATATGTCACTGTGGTTGGTTTAATAAAGAAGCTGGACAGGACAAGGTTAGTGGGAAAGCCAGGTAGAGAATGCTAGAAAGAAGAATGGCGGAGTCAGAGGAGTCACAAGCAGACACAGAGAGAAGCAATATGAGCATGCTGTACTTAGAAAAGGTATTAAGCCATGTGGCAAGCGTAGATAAGAAATATGGGTTATTTTAAATGAAAGAGTTAACTAGTAAGAAGCCTGAGCTATTGACTAAGCATTTACATTGATTAATAAAAGCTTCAATGTGTTTATTTGTAAGATATGTTACCTTTAAAAGTTTATGCATGTTACCTATAAAAGTTTATGAATAAGAGGACCATACACCAATGAAAATGATGGTCCAGGTGATTCAGCTTACAAAACGTCTTTGTTACAGTCTCCTCAAAATTCTGCATCCTAAACAGTTCCATGGCTACTGGCTCAGAAGATTCAACCTCATGGACTACTTCACTTGGGATTTCATTATTATCCCAGTTTTCTCAGGGTTTTCCCATAAATACTGGTACCCCTAGACAACAGGAAGAAGTATAAAGAATGGCACTCACAATCTCAAAATATTGGTTATAGATGTTTGTTATTATTTAAGGGGATTGGTTACAAGTTGTTATTAGTAATGGTCAAAAAAAAAAGAGATTAGCTGAAAAAAAGTGATTAGTGTCAGGTATCTTGTTTTGAAAAGAAAAAAGTGAGATATGGAACTGAAAAAATAAAAGGGTTGAATCTACATTAACCCCCCAAAATATTAATCTCAAAATAGTTTATATCAGTATAGATTCAGTTCATGGATACAAATTTAAAGTTACTTTTCCTATACTATATATATACATATATATGTATATATATACATATATATATTATACTCTTCTTTGAGGTACTGTTGTTATGCAACTCATTAAAATTATTGTTTATATTTAAGAAATACAAATTAATAGTCATCCATAATAGTCAAACTTATACTCATGTTAGGTATGTTTTCAAAGTCATACACAGGTATATTTAGATAGATAGATGGTCTTCAAATAATTCAAAAATCTACAGAATATGGTATTTAATATATTTAATAACCTAAGTCTTTTCATGACAGTAAGACATGTCTGCTCCTGGCAGCACCAATATACTTCAGAGAAGAAAATGAGCATCAAAAAAACTCCATATAGAGTTTGCATTCTTTACAGCACAAGCTATCCATTTGGGCAAAGAAATTGCCTTTGCCTCAATTGCTGACAGTATACTGTCCAAACTTGACCAACAGGATGCAAAAAAGGTAACTGTCAAACTGTCAAGAAAAGGTAGGACAGTCTTTCAAAATGCCCTGCTTCTCAAAAAATGCCTGTCAGATGTACCAGACCTTTAGGCCAAAGTTGGATGTCCCATCATAACAGAAGAACCTAGGGTGACTGTACAGACAGCCAGATGTCCCTGTCATTTGGTAACATTTTACCCTTCTGGGATCTTTGACAGAGTTGAAGACTAGATAGTCACAGTTAAAGTTTTCCTTAGTTATGATAAAAGGTAAATTATGTATAAATCTTTAGAGTCATAAAGATAAGATAAATACAGAGTATTTTCTCTAAATTTGCCAAATACAAATGGACTTAATATTGTAACAGTATTAATAATTAGTTGGTTCTATATAATTTTACCAAAGTAAACACCTTTCTTTTAAGTTAGACAAAATGGGGAAAATGTGGAATATTTCTTTATACCGTATGAATATATGTCACCGTGGTTGGTTTAATAAAAAGCTGACTGACAAATAACTGGACAGGATAAGGTTAGCAGAGAGCCAAACAGAGAATGCTGGGGAAAAGGGTGGAGTCAGAGGAATCCTGAGTAGTCACAAACAGATGCAGAGAAAAGAGAGATGGGCAGGATAACCTGAGAAAAAGGTATCAAGCCACATGGAAAAAATGTAGATAAGAAATGTTGGAGGAGGCCACTTATTCATCCTGGCCACCCTGAACCAAAATTACCACACAGAAACTACAATATTTAAAACACTGCTTGATCCATTAGCACTAGTTTCTGATTAGCTAACTCTTACATATTAATTTACCCATTTCTATTAATCTGTATATCACCACATGACTGGCTTTCTGACAAGATTCTAACCAGCGTCCATCTCAGGCAGAAGATCCATGGCATCTCTCACTCTGCCCTTCTTCCCAGGATTCCATTCTGCTTTCTTTGCCTACCTAAGTTCTTCCTTATCAGGCCCAAAAGAGTTTCTTTATTCATTTATCAATGAAAGCAACACATGAACAGAAGGACCTCCTACACCATTTCCCCTTTTCTGTTTAAACAAAAAGGAAGGCTTTAATTTTAGCATAGTAAAATTACATATAACAAAACAGTTATCAAGCAAGAATTACAGTTACGATATTTCTGTCTACTTTATCTTTCATCATAACTAAGGAAAAATATAACTATCAATTCTTCAACTCCATCAAAGACTCCAGAAGGATATAATATTACCTATGTGAACTGGAAGTGCATTATAAACAACCTCCAAAACTCTAGAAATGACAGAGACATCTTGCTCCCTGGAGAGTTACTCAAAGCTCTTCTGTACTGTTGGGGCATCCATCTTCAGCCAACAGGCCCACGGTATCCAACAGACTTTTCCATGAAACAGGAAATTTCAAAGACAGTTCTACCTCTCTCCAATTTTAAAATGGTAGAAGTACCACCAGTGTTAGCTCTGGGGCTGCCAGGCAGGCGCCGTCCAACCCTGAGAATGAGCGTGCAGCACATAAACCCTTCTTATCTGAGTTACTGCCAAATCTGCCATGCAGAGCACTGCACAGCCTAGAAACATCTCTCTGTATGGCAGCAAGAACAAGCCATGCCTGCCCAAGCCTAGTAGACCTGATCCCATCACCTGCCCTGGCAGGAGGAGCTGAGTCACAAGCATGGTTTCAGCTTCTTTCTTCCAGACCCCAAGTGGGCACACAAACACCCAGACCCACAAATGCTCCACAGCCGGAGTTTGCATTAGTGGCAGAGCCCAGGAAGCCTCATTTAAAATGCTGCAGCTTTTTCTGCTGCTACTGCTGAGTCTGGAGAATCTCTCTGTGGCACGCTGCTAGCAAACAGCAAAAAGCTGTGTTAAACTCTCTATTTTTTTTTCTGGAATTCCTTTTTAAGCCTTCTTAGCTTTTACATGGAGTTAGTTGTCCACGTTGGTCCACCAATTGTTACAAGGAGAGGCGGCCCCTTGTTTGTCTTGGCTGCCCAGATACCTTACACCTGAAATAACCACACAGAAATTGCATTCATTAAAACACTGCTTGGCCCATTAGCTCTAGTTTCTTATTGGCTAATTCTAACATCTTAATTTAACTTGTTTCTATTAATCTGTGTGTCGCCACGTGACCATGGCTTACATTAAGGTGTAGCATTACTAGGTCAAATATGTCTTTTTCTGCTTGTTCTACCCAGTCCAATATGGTGGAAAAGGTCTGTTCACCACCTCTGCAAGCCATGCACTTTGTCCCAGTTCCCATGCAGCGCATCTATGTTGAGCAGCTGCAGTACTCTACTCACAAAACCCATTTAAATGCTTGACAGCCAGGCTTCATCAGAGTTCGTGCTGACAGCACAACTCAGAAAGCAGGCATTTCAAAAGCATGCCTTTTTTTCCCCTGCTTTGGCTGAATCAGAAAAACCTCTCTTAAAGGAGCCATGCCTCTGCTTGCTTCTAGCAGAGCCCATTCAAGAAAATGCCACTATCGAACCATGTTTAACTCTGTTCTTTTGTGTCTAGAATTCCTTTATAAGCTTTCTTAGGTTTTTAAGTGAATTTTAGTTGGCCATGTGGCCACAGCCATGTTGCAATACACAGATTAATAGAAATGTGTTAAATTAATATGTAAGAGCTAGCCAATAAGCTAGAGCTAATGGGTCAAGCAGTAATTTAATTAATACAGTTTCTGTGATATTATTTCAGGGCTAAGTGGCCAGAAACCAACAAGAAGCCCCCTCCAACAAATAAATGGGGGTTAATTTAAATGTAACAAGCCTGAGCTATTGGCTAAGCATTTATAATTAATTTAAGCCTCAGTGTGTTTATTTGAGATCTGCAGGTGGGACGGAATCTTCTGCATACAGCTTTTGACTCCATTTTAAGGATGGAGGACAACTATAAACCTGGATGGGCATTTGAAATACATTTGGAACCACTCATGCAGCACTAATAAATCACTCCTAGGACTAGGCAGAATGCCATTCTGTTAATTTATTGGTACAGATTGAACACATAGGGGCATGTGTGCTTGTTAATATTAAATGAAAAAAATCAGGCATAAGTATTGGGCATACCACACCAAGGAAAAGGTATAATTACCTCATGTAAACACCATATAAAGCAAATGTGTGCACCTAGGATTCTGATGGTGTTGACTCCAAGAGACCTGTCACATGACCACCTGGAATGTGCATCAAAGACCAAGAAGCAGAGAACTTATAACTATCCCTGAGCTTCACCCTTGTTTGAACCCTATTTATGCCTTTCCGTCTATAAATGTAGAGCTGCCTTCTATCGTTCATAAGGATACAGAAAGGCTTCAGACCTCCCACCTCTACAGCTGAAAGCAACCCTGCAGGCAACTACACAAGTAACACTCATGTCAACAAGTCTGTTGCTTCAGCTCCTATCTGGAAGCTGATTTGGTTCCTTCCCTTCTCCCATCAATACAATTTTTATTTCCATCAGCCTACTTCTTAAGCTTCTGTCTTTTACTCTCAACATTCACTTTGTAACATCAAAATGAGTGTGTTCATATATTGTGTGCATGTATATGCTTTCGTGTGCACTTTTGTGTGAGCATGATGTTTAGTTTGTGAGTTAATATAAGTAATTACCTTTGGAGTTAAAAAAGAACTTGTGTTCATGTGGCGGGAGAGATGGCTCAGTAGTTAAGAGTTCATACTGATCTTGCAGAGGACCCAGATTCAGTTTCTAGCACATAGGTCAGCCTACACACAAGCATCTGTAATTCCAACTCCAGTGGAATCAGAAGCTTCTGGCTTCTGTGGTAAATTGACTCACCTACGTGTACCCACTGGAAGACACACAAATACACAGCCATATAGAGACACAAATAAAATGATAACAAATCTTAAAAATAGAGAATCTGTGTTCCCCTCCACCACAATACCGAAGAAAAACAAATTGTCCTGTAAATTAGTGCCACTGAATCTCCATCACCATGTGACCTTACTGTAATCTAAGAAGTTCTGGTACTGTTTGTGCTTCTGACAAAGTGTGTTTGCCACGGGCATTGTTGCTCTCAGCAGACACCAAGGGGGAAAAGATTCACTTATGCCTCTAATCCCTAAGACAAAAAATAAGAAAAGGCAATATTGTGATTTTTTTAGAGTAGCATTGCCAAAAGAAGACGCAGCAAATGACAGTACTCCACAGCAGAACGCAAGAGGCTACTCTCTGTAACAGGGGCATTTGAGAGGGTTTATGTCTTGAATGACCAAGGAAGAAAGTTATTTCTGTTCATTCTTAGTAATCATTGTGTATATTTTAAGCTTGTGTAGCAAAGTGGCTTAGAACCATTTTCATCAAAATATAGTGTACACCCAGATATCAACACTTCCCAATAAAATTTGTTCTATTAGTTGCAAAATAAGATGCTAAAGCAATGGGAAATATTTCAAATATTTATTAGATGACAAAAAAGCATAAAGTTTCTCTAAGAATTTGCTAGAAAGATAGCATGGCAATAGTAATTAAAAACCAAACTGAAGCAAGAAGAGTAAATTAAAGGATAATCCATATTAAAATGCATTTTGGTAATGGGTTACAGAGGTTAAAGATAAAAAAATAAATGGTCACACAAGCTTCTTAAACATTCCTACTGGTGTCAGAGAAAATGGGATGCATGTTTCTGGAATAAGAGCCAAAAACATGACCACATATATTTGGAAGCATACTGGTTGCTTCTAATTTCATCAATTCACTCAGTAGAAGCTGGAGAACCCATATCTTCCACAGCATGAAGGGCGGTAGCATCCATATCCATAGCCTCCATAGCCAGAGCCATATCCATAGCCTCCGTAGCCAGAGCCAAATCCATAGCCTCCAAAGCCACAGCCATAGCCCAGTCTGCGGATGCTATTACATCCACAGCCATAGCCTCCATAGCCATAGCCCAGGCCTCTGAATCCTCCGTAGCCATAACCCAGGCCTCCAAAGTAGCCGCTGTAGTAGCTCATGGTGCCGGGAGTAGTAGGTTTGTTCTTATGTTTAAGGAGAGATTGTCGATGTGAGAAACAGCACCTACAGCAAAGCTTATATACTCTGGGCAGAGGATTGCAAAAGCATGCACCCCTCCTTTGTGCCATTCCAGGAATTGTAATTAGCTGAGACAGCGCATTCATCCCTGTCATCTGACCAACACCTGTTGAGAATATTTAAGATTTATTTGGCTACCTAGTGAGTTTGTCTCAGTACTGACAGCCTTAACCTTATTAGACAGAGTCATTGTACCTTCCAAGTACAAAGAAAATAGACCATTAGAAAAATTGCTATTATTAGACAATACCAAACACATTAAGTATTCTTGAATGAAAATTAAAATTTTTCTAGAACATTTTCGGGGGGGGGCATTGTTATATTTTGAGTCTCAAAAATTTGCAAAATAGCCTAGATCGAGATTGAAATGTAACAACATTTTCAAGAGAATAACATATTTTGTGTCATGTGAGGCAAGAATTCATGAATTCATGAGGCAAGACTCATGAATTGTCACCTGATTTCTACAAGTATAAGATTTTGAGTATGCATGATTTTCATATTTATTTGAGGATTTATATTCAATTATGCAATATTTATTTTTGTTTAGCAGCACAATTGAGATTCCAGTGACAGTGGTTAAAAATCCACTGAGCTTCTTGGCAAACTCCCCCTAAACTCCTTCACCTGGCTCCCCAGGAAATCTAGCTTCAGGTGCCCCACAGATGACATCTGTGTCTGCTCTATTCATCTTGTTTCTTCCTTGAACTGCTATTGGTGATTTGTTGTTTTCAGGTCTCATTTCAAATATCTCCTAACTTCAATTTCCCACTGTTTATCTCCACCCAGACTAAGGGATGAGTTGGTAAAATGGACTGGGCTATAGCTTACTTACCCAAGTCAATACTGCTTAGTTCTCAGGACAAAACATGTACTTTTCACACCGCTTTGCCTGGTTATGCTTTTCTGTTGTTGTAGTTGCTTTTAGGTATTATTTTGAGGTAATGTTTCTTACCTAAACTTTCCAAAATATTAATAATTATTTATTACTTAAAACATACTTTAACACATAAAACACTCTGAACATTTAATAAGACATGTCAAACCCCAAAAGGTATTAAATTCAATAACTAAGATTCAATCAGAAAAGGGGAGTGTATAATAAGATACTCTTTCAGAATGTTGAGGGCTTGGTGTTCAGTCTTCCTTTGGCTCATCCCAGTGAGGTGGCAATGCCCAAGGCTGAATTTGAAGTTTCTCAAACCTCACCCACATGTAGCCACATCTTGAAAGCTGAGTCTCGTATAATTTATTTTATGACTATAATTACACTGTTAAGTTTTTCTTGGTATTTATTATAATTTTTAAATGACACAGTTTTTAAGACTGTACTATTCCATTTATGAAAGAACACATTCTTTGTTCTAATAGGAATGTTTATTTGACCTTACCTAGTGTTAAAGTTTCACAGTCAGTTGGCACTTAAAAAATTATATGAGTGGAGAATCTGACTATTGGTGACATCAAAGCATGGGTCAATATGAATAGAATATATGACTATCTGTGATAAAGCATGGACCACTTAAAGAATAACTCAAGTAACTTGAGAAATATTTTCAGCCTGGCATGAACTCCACCCATGTTTCCATGATTGACACAGCAATACACCAACACTAACCTTTCTCTTAGTGTCTGAGCCACTCCAGCCAAACCTCATTCCAAGGCAGGTACAGCCTTTTGAAACTACAGCAAGATATTGACATCTCTCACTTTCATGATCATGAATCATGTACTAGAGTTATGAACTCTCCCCTTTATTTTCATGTTCTAAGTAAGTTTATGATTTTCTGACAGGCTATCTCGTGTGATGGTTTAGAACTCTAACTAAATCACAGCTCAGAATTTCACATCACTGTTCTAGAACTCTCTCTGATAGTGTAACTTGTTAACTATACTTTCCCAATATGTTGAGATATAAGATCACCCTATGTGTGGAAACAGTATGTGATACAAATGACAAGCCCTTCAGTCCTTCGAAAAAATATTAAGCACATTTTCGTGGAAGTAGATGTAAAACTGTGCTATGCAAAAATTATTTCTTCATTAAAACAATAAATGTACTTTGAAGAAATTATAAAAATATACCACTGTTTTCCTATGAACACAAGATAAGAAAAATACCTTTTGCAGTATTTGTTGAGGATCCCATACTTTTTTTATCCATTCGTTTGGATCAAAAGAATAATTATACTGTTATTACTTGTTTAGAAGTATCAACTTCTGACTTACATGTTTTTATGTATTTTATTCTATTTTAATGAATATAAAGGTGTAAAATATTATCACTGTTTGTAGAAGTGTTAAATATTTTAAAAGAAAAAGGTTTCTTCTCAACCTAGAAATTAATAATAAATCTTAAAGAAAACAGAATTGTTACAATATTGACTAAATGAAGAATGTCAACATCAGTAATAATTTATTTTTCTTCTTTTCAGCCTATGGTAACTATTCAAAAAAGGGTATTATCCTATTCAGAAAGAAAATATCTCCTGGGAAATTCTATGATACTGGAACGGTCTACCCAACTAAGCCCTCAACAGCATTACTGAGAGCCATTTCACTGGCTCAGCCCACAGTGGTGGTCCATCCCGACTTATAACAGCATAAACTGAAAGTTCAGGTCATGGCAAGTTTTCATTGAAAGATGGGTTTTAACATTGCAGATTGACTAGTTACATTCCCAAGTAGATAACCTGTCGATTGATTAATTTAATTGTCTATTTGAACAAAATAAACTTTTTAATGGGGCAAATGTTTACACAGGTCATGATCTGAGAAAAGTTACAAACTTAGGAAGAGGGAATATTGCTTTAGGATTTGCGTTTAGCATGTGCTGGTTAAGTCAGGGTTGTCATATTTCTATCTCCTTGCCATTTCATTAATATTAAAATACTATCCCTCCTGTTTCTCTCTTGTTGTCTCTCTGTCCATCTATCTATCTATCTATCTATCTATCTATCTATCTATCTATCTATCTAT
>NC_022010.1:96426288-96431503 GCF_000317375.1 Microtus ochrogaster
TATATATCTGTATACTTCTGTGTTTGTGTATTTATTTACATATATATTCTTATATACATTTTTGTATATATACAGATATCAACATTTAAATGAAATGAGCCAGACAAAAATCATATTTTGCTTTCTTATTTAATCATTTATTGGCAAATGAACATAAATTTGCTCTTAGTCTTCAAACATAAAATGTGGACACATTTCTCAGAACATCTAGTCAAGGTATCAAATGCTGAGTTACTAGAACAGGATCTCAATAGAAGCTGGAGAACCCATATCTTCCATAGCATGATGGGCGGCAGCAGCCATATCCATAGCCTCCATACCCAGAGCCAAATCCGTAGCCTCCATAGCCAGAGCCAAATCCGTAGCCCCCATAGCCAGAGCCATATCCGTAGCCTCCATAACCACAGCCACAGCTCAGTCTGCGGATGCTATTACATCCACAGCCGTAGCCTCCATAGCCGTAGCCCAGGCCTCCATAGTAGCCGCTGTAATAGCTCATGGTGTTGTGAGAGGTAGGTTTGATCTTCTGTTCAAGGTAAGATCCTGAGTGTGAATGGTAACAAGTATAGGGGAATGCTTATATACTCTGTGCCGAACACGTGACACAACTCGTGAGTACTATTTTCTTTCATTCCAAGTTATTAATGTACTAGAGACACCTCATTAATCTGTTTGCTAGCACAGAGAGAGGCATATAACTCATTAAAATATTTCAGCTTGCTGCTCTGCCTACTTAGAATGCCCTTGAACTCACTGTATCCTATTTTATGAGAAACTGTCAACACCTTCAAAGTTAGAAAATTTGTTCTTGTAGAAGAATTTGTTATTATGCTTATTATATTATTCATATCACCAGACATTCTTTCTAAATATTTTCTCATTTCTAGTTCTATTTCATTCATTTAATTTGAAATATCTAGTAACCATCTAGATTATAATAAGTGATCGTGTTTAAAACATTCAAATGTTCTACAGTCTTCAAATGTGTTTTTCAGATTGATAAGGGAAGTATCTAAACTCTTTCAAAAGAATATACGTTCTAGATGAATGAGCATAATTATGATAGATATATAAAAAGAAAAAGAAAATATAGACAGAATAAAAACTACTTTTAATTTATCCATGATCATAAAAAATGTTTTCTTGGCTTATCAGAATACTAAAATTTTACACAGAAACAGAAAGGTCCACAAGACATTACATTCACTCTAGAAAGAGTCTAAAAAGATTTTAAAAATGTATACCCTTCATAGCATTACCCATTTTATCACTTACATAGATTGTATTCTACCTTCAGTGTGGTCAGAACTTCACTTCATGACTTCCCCTCCTTGACTCCTCTTTCTCATATCCATACTACCATCATCTGGATCAAACCACTCTTTACCTCATAATTTGCATTTATTTCTATTTATTATAGTACCAACTGGGAATTTAGTTATTACCCATTTATTTTTTTTAAGTAGACTTTCGTCTTTTTGTCCACATACCTAAAGTTATCACGATACCTTTTCCCTTACACTGTATTTTCGACTGTGCATGCATTGTCTACATTACTTTGTTTTAGTAAACAGGTTCACAAGTGTTCTAGACATTGCTTACTTGTAAATGATTGAATACTTAAGAAAGCATTTCTGTACTTTGGGGGTCAAACACTATTTTAAAGAGATGCTTTAAATTTCTCAGAACTTATAACTCTCCAAATATGAATGGCAATGCTGAATTACTGGACTGCAAAAGAGAATGTAAGGGGAGCCTGTCACTTTGCTCAGACTTCCCAGTCTTAACCCTGAAAAGAGAAAATCAATACAAACGTAATTATCATTAAAATACAATAATATCATATGCTCTGGGTTTTAATTAGTATGTCTGTTTATGTGACATTGAATATATACCAGAGAACATGTTGTTTTATCTTTGATTTTATTATTTGGAAATAGGATTCTTGATAATATCTTTTCTCCAATGGATTAGTCAACTCTTCTTCCAAGGAAAACAGTAATCCTGTTGGGTAAACACAACAAAAACAATGAATTCTGTCTGGTGCAGCAAGAAATGAGTAAGCTGTAAGTAAGCTTTCTCCCAAATAAAGTGCAATTCAAAATAGCTTACAACATTCAAAAGAATATTTAAACTAATATTCTCTATTTAGGTAAATTCTTTTGCTGATTTATCCAAGTTTATTCTAGTGTTCATTGTGGGGAAAATGAGCAGAAAAACATACCATTCTCAGTGAGTTATTTTTTAATTTATTTTTATTTTATGTGCACTGGTGTTTTGCCTGAATGTCTGTTTGTGTAAGGGTGTCAGATTTTGGAGTTGCAGACAGTTGTGAGCTGCCATGTGGGTGCTAAGAATTGAACCCAGGTTCTTCTGGAAAAGCAGTCATTGCTCTTAACTACTGAGCCATTTCCCCATCTCTTTCAATGAGTTATTATTAACTCCAACAGCAGTAAGTACATTGAAAAGTTTAAAGAATCGTATGAATGTTGAGGCAAGTGTGATGGGTGTGTGCGTATGAAGAAAAACTCATACAGATGAGAATGAGCACGGCTCTGGTAGAGGTCTGGTTTTATTTTCACGATTTCAAAGAAACAGCAAGTAATATATAAATGTGTCTTGCCTCTTTGTATACATACTCATTCAAGTAAAAACAGACATGTTTAAGGATAAAGAGGAAAAGAAAGTCGTGAAATATATACATCAAAATGTCAAAGCTGGATATAGTGATGTACAAACATTCACCTGCACTCAGGAGACACAGGCAGCACCTTGAAAACTGAGGGCTTTGTTCTGAGCTAATGTGTGGTTTTAGATTAATCTGGGGTGATTTCACAGAATTCTGGATTTTGGCTGAGCTATGCACAATGGTAAATAAACAGGGAAGGTCATTTCAGTGATGCGATAGGAGAAACATCAATGTGCTATCTAAAATAAAATTGTGGAGATCAGTTTTCTTCTCATAGAACTCATAAACCTACTTACAAATAATAGCTCTAAAAATAGTTTGGGAGTTAAGTAATGATGTGGGAGTCCCCTCTGTGCACTGTGATTACCACTAATGAATAAAGAAACTGCTTTCGACCTATAGCAAGGCAGAACTTAGATAGGCGGGGAAAACTAGGCTGAATCCTGGGAGGAAGAAGGCAGAATCAGGGAGAAACCATGGATCCACTGCCTGAGACAGATGCTGGGAACTTTAGCTGGTAAACCTCGTGGCGATACACAGATTAATAAAAATGGGATAAATTAAAATGTAAGAGTTGGCCAATAAGAAGCTATAGCTAATGGGCCAAGCAGTGTTTTAAATAATATGGTTTTCTGTGTAATTCTTTCGGGTCTAAACTATCCAGGAAGCCAGGAAACAACAGGCAGCCTGCTCCAACAAACTAAAAGACAGATGTTTGGATTTCATTGCTTTACTATGTTGTGGATTAAAAAGAAGAAAGTCCTATCACAGAGCTGAAGTAAAAAAAGTTAAGCAGTCAACTAAGCAAGTGTAGCTAAAAGATCCTGAATTAAATATGACCTGGCCTCAGATGAAAAATTACCCTGTTTAATTAATAACATAGATCAATGGCACAATCAGTTATCAAATAAGAATGTGCAGAAGAGCTGGGTGAAACTGAAGAATTCAAAATTTTTCTTGCAGTGAAGTAGTTTACTTTTCCAGTTGGCTTAATGATATGGTTTAATCTAAAATATTTTATTGATCTATATTTAAAGGGCCAGACCTGTTGAATGGATGAGTTGAGAAATACTTCTAAATGGAATAAAACTCGAGTAACATATGAAGATATGGTTCTGGTGACAGCTGCTTCTTGTTAACTTGAATATTAGTATTGCCCAGTGAAAGAAACAGGAAAGTATTACTTATTTATTTTATGGAAGCTGTCTGTTAGTTCACTCCCAAACTATTTACTATTTGTGTGTTTATGGACTCTCTCCTTCACAATGGTATTGCCAAAATTCACCAGCATGCATACATAATTAAATTTATAAATAATATTTTGGTTCCAAATTAGAATGATTTATTAGAAGATGAAGAGAGAATCAGAGCAGTTACCAACAAAATTAAAGAACTCTGTCATTATGGTATCATTGGTAAAATACTCAATTTTCATTCCCAAGCAGCCCCATTGTGTACTCGGCTATAGAGTGAGCGAGGCCATCTTTGGAGAGTTCCATTATTGTTTAGATGTTGAATATAAAAACAATTTTCTAGAGTCCAGAGATTCCATGTCCTAGGCATGATGGTGGCGACATGCATCCACAGCCTCCATAGCCAGACCCATAACTACAGTTTCCACAAACACAGGCCCTCCCCAGACTGCCAGGGTCTCCACATCTGTAACCACATCCAGAGTTCGAGACTCTGAAGCCTGCATAGCTACAACCTAGGCTGCACATTAATTACCATGCTTGCTCATGGTGTCCAGAGTGCCAAGTTTATCCGTTTACAGTAAGATACTGAGTCTGACAATTGAAATATGCTCACATATGTTCTTTACCCTCCCAGGCAATGAAATCAAATATTTGTTATTTGTTCTCAAATTTTCCTGTGATTTTGTGTACAACACTTGACAGAGTCCTGGTGGATGAAGGAGCCATTCAACTCACCACGATGTGTGAGTTTGCATTGCATTTGGCTCATGGTGCTCCTGAAACTGATTCCAACACTTTTACAGAAAAAAAAAATTCTGTCTTCAAAATCTGGACCCACTGAGTCCTAAACTGAGCTGTTCATAGATAAAGTAAATACCAGAGTAGTAATGTTATGTGAAAATTAAATATCCCATGATATCTAGGTTTCCTTGAATTATTCTGCTTTGCTTCTTATTAAATGAAATAATGTAATTAAATTCAATATATTATACCCATTCAAATCCATCTTATTCCTATATTTGAGTTTCTTGTCAAATGGTAGGAAACATTTAACAGCTCTGAAGGCATTTTCCTCCCTGCTGTGTACAACAGTAGTTAACGTCAACGGTTTCTAAAAGATGAAATGTATTTATCAGTTTTTCATCATCTTTTATTATTATTTTAGAGCACTGATTCTCATAACCAGTAAGCTTTACTTTAATAATCATTTAAAAGAAAAGATATTTTTTATCTGTAAACATGGTTTAATCTTTAAACATGACAGGCAGTTCATAATAATTAGAGATTTTTTAAACATTCTTACAAACCATTAAAATTTTAACTTTTTTTT
>NC_022010.1:96432818-96467516 GCF_000317375.1 Microtus ochrogaster
GGATTGGGATAAAGGAAGGTTGGATAAGGGAGCACGGAAGCTCAATTCTTAGATAAGGGAACCACCTTAGGGTTGGCAAGAGTCTTAAAATTTTAACTTTTTAATAATGACCATTTTGCTGATTATTAGCTATCCAAAGCATTATCATAAAGTTATCAAAAGATTACACCCTCCTTGCTCACAACTGTGACCTCATGTCCTCAAATCCATTCCTCCCTTCTAAGCAGTTGCTCTGAGTACCCAGTGCTACAGATTTCTTTCTGTGTTCAGTTTTCATCCAAGACTTTTTTCATATAAAATACATGATATCAGAAGTAATACATAACTACTTTCACAATAATCATTTTATTTTCCTTCCATTTACCTATTATATGTTTATTTACAAAATAATAGTTAACTGGTGACTTGGGATATAAAATATTTATTGGAAACTCAGAGGTTGAGAATATTCTGCTATAAATGACTGTAAAATTCAGTAATCCTTTACCTTGAAGATGTCTTGAGAATCTCCAAAAATAAGCGTGATGTAAAAAGATATAATGGGAAAGATGATATTTGGATAAAATGATTTTCAGCCATCCTTATTACCCTCATCTGTGTAGATACTCAAGTATGATGTAAAGTTTGCCTTGTCTTGACTCACAGTTGGCCTCAAGGTCAAGTTTAAACATAAGTGACCTTGCCTCTCTGTCTTTGCATGTAGAGGAAATTTTCGTAACTTTAAATTCCACTTCTGTTATCTGTGAAGGTATCCATTATCTGTGAAATACCAGACTATTTTTAAAATTTGTGTCAGAGGATATCTGATGTTTTTGAACATTGTTATACATCATTATAGGTTACATATTTGTGTTCTATGTCTTCCATACAGCCTCTCACCTGCGTGTGTGTGTGTGTGTGTGTGTGTGCGTGCGTGCGTGCGCACGCGCGCACGCACACATATATACCCAACACATGCAGGAATTTTTAATAACATTAAACATTAGTATTTTCTACATTTTTCATTTTAGCCGTTTTCTCCAGATGGAAAATATCCCAGTAATTTGAATATTTTATCCTTATTAATTCAAGCTGAAGCCAAAAACTTACAAATAAATCAAGTACGTTTTTGAATGTCACATTTTACTTTCTTGGATTTGGCAGTTATTTACCTGTTTGGAGTCTGATAACTTATTGTGATGTGTTGTCCATAAGATAAGCATATCCATCCCCCAGAAAATAAGATATTCTGAATCCTGCTGTTTATTCCTGTATGCATCCACAGAAGTAATAAATAAATATCTAATATTACAATAATTTTGCCTTGTACTGTGTCTAATACATTCACCAAGATGTTGTACTGATCACTCTTTATTATTATTATAGTTTGTCCCTATCAATATTATGGAAAAATACTACTAATAACTAGAAAAATAAAATCTGTTATTATTTCCCACCCAATACCATAAGCCTCCGATAGAGTAACTAGGTGTCATTACTCTGATGGAGTCCAGTAAAGCAGCACACTTTGAAAGCAAGGACTCAAAGATGATCACCATAGCTGGGTAAAGAAATCATTTGGGTTAAGGATTCTATTACTGTGATTAATAAGAAAGTCTGACAACATTACTTACTACTCATTTTAATTCATACCAAATGAAACTGATGATGTGGTATTCCCTTCTGTATGATGTGAATACCATTGGTTAATAAAGGACTGTCTAGGGCCTGTGCAGGGCAGAATAGAGGTAGGCAAGGAAAACTAAACTGAATGCTGGGAGAAAGAAATGGAGCTGCCACTGGAGACAAACATGTTGAAACTTTGCCTGTAGGCCACAGTACATGGTGATACACAGAAAATAAAAATGGTTTAAATTCTTGATATGAGAGCTAGCCAAGAAGAAGCTAGAGCTAATAGGCCAAGCAGTGGTTTCAATAATACAGTTTCTGTGTGGTTATTTTAGGGATGAGCAACTGGGAGCAAACAAACAGCCTCCTATAACAAACTAGGTATATATATATAGTGTGTGTGTGTGTGTGTGTATGTGTGTGTTACAAAAAGGCTTGAATATGCAAAGTCAGAAAATCATTGTCATCTCAAATGCCTTGATTGGTTTTATTGGTAGATAGATCTATTTTGACGTGAAATAACTTATTTTGAAAATACTCAATAAACAAAACATAAAACAAGAGCCAAAGACAGCATTTCCATGAACAAATGATTAAATAAATACCACATGTGCTGATTTCCAGTAGAATAATTTATTGCAAACTAAACCAGAATCTTCTATACGTATTAAAGCAGGGAATCTCTATAAGCATGGTTAGATAATTAGCCTTCTTAAAACCTTGAACTCTTCAGATTTTCTTGACTTAGTCCAAAGTGATATTGGTCCAATACTTCATTGATTTGGTTAATCTTCTCATGGTCTCAGCTGTTGGTTTTCCAAGTCAGTCTTTCAATAGAAGGTGGAGAACCCATAACCTCCATAGTAAAGTGGGCGGCTGTAGCCATAGCCATAACTTCCAAAGCCAGAGCCATACCCATAGCCACCAAAGCCATAGCCAGAGCCCAGTCTATGGTAACTGCCACTTCCACAGCCATAGCCATAGCCCAGGCGCCCAAAGCCTCCATAGCCATAGCCCAGGCCTCCGTAATAGCTGTTGTAGTAACTCATGGTGTCAGAGATGAAGAGTTTGGTATGAAGTTCAAGGTGAGATCTTGAACACAAGTGTGTGGGTCAAGCTTATATACCCTAAGAAGAACACATGATCTTTTTATATGTATTCCCTCCTTTAGCATCATTTTTCTTTAATTATAGCTACTTAAAAACTACTAATTATTGCACTGCCTACTGGCAAGAAGAGTCTCTTTCACGTTCTTTAAACTATTGAATGTGCTTAGCTGCCAAAATAGTATGGCCCTTAAAATCTTCTCATCATGTAATGGGATGGAGTCCTTGCATCTTCAAAGTCTGTATATACCAACCCACTAAATAGAATTCCTCAAAGCTGGCATGTGTTAGTGATCACATCTAACAATGTCTTGTCCTCAATTAAATCTGTTCATACTCAGTATTAGATCCTTAACTTACAAATTAAATCAAAGTTAAATTAGAGGCTTGCATTCTGTTTTACTCTACAAGGCTATTTTATTCCTCAGACTCTAAAGTAAATTAATGATCTGTTTTTGCGCAACTGGGAAGAAGACAGGTGAAAGGCAGAAGGAATCAATTTTACAGTGTTGGAACAGTAATGAACTTTGGGTAATAAAAAAAATGCCTGCTTTGCTTTTGCCCATTTTAGACTATTGATTACATAATTGCTATTTGCTTTACATACTCTTTCATTTGGATTTTACAATTGGTGAAACAATGTTGATAGTCTATTTAAAGTCAACACTTAGTCTATCAGGTTTAACTGTTATCATGGGATAGCTCTATAAGTTTTTGCAACAGTGTGAAAAAAATCCAAAACAGAAGTCATATCACAGTATTAAAAATTGGTTTCAAATAGTAGTTTTAAAGCTCGTAAGACATTATCTTAAATCCTGACACTCTTCTCTACACATCTATGTAATATGTTGCCAAAAGGGCCCAGAATCTTATTGTCTGGTGTTGACCTGACTTCAACTACCAGTTCTTAAGCCATTTATAAGATTATTCCATGTGCCTCTTTTGCTTCTTAATCAACTTTATATTTGGGAGACTTTTACATTTCAGAAAATAATGAGTATAAACATGATAGTCCCCATTACCTCCCCCAACACACATAGTAGTGTCCCTCTGTAAACAGATTTCACTATGATTGCTCACTCATCGCAGAGGATGTGGGAATTGTGACAGACTGTGACCGACTGCCATTATCCAAATCTCACGATTCAATCAGAGTTTGTATTTATATTTTGCATTTCTGTGGGCTTTGACAACTTTATGGAGTCATGCAAACATGAACCCAATATCATATAAAATATTTTCACTGAGATAAAAGCCATCTGTTTTTTCATACAGTCTTTACTTAGCATACCTCACAATATTCTGGAAAATATTGAGTTTTTATTGCTTATAGTTGTTTATGGTTCTTAATTTTTCCAGAATATCTTGTAGTCAGAGTCGTATAGCATCAAACCTTTTCACCATGACTTCTTCATTTAGCCAAACACTTTTTAAGGGTCTTCCTTTCCTTCCTTATAAGCCATTTCTGTCTTATCTCTAGCTATGATCCCCTCTCATGAATATAAGTTTGTCTATCTACTTACTTTAAAAGAAATGTTTATAGTTATATACTTTTGTTAACCATGAAAACAACTTCAATAAATCTTTTGTTCATATCTTCATGTGCACATAAAGCTTATCTGGGTAATCATTAAGAAGGAAAATTGCTGAGTTATTTCTAAAGAATATGTTTAGCTGTGCAGGAAATTGACACATAGTCTTGCTGTGTGTATTCATTTTTACTGTGCTGTACTTTACTTTACTGTGCTGTATTCATTTTCAGTCTTGGCAGCAATAGAACTTCCCTTGCTCCACACCCAGATCATCACTTGTTGCAGTCAGTGGTTGAAACTTAACTGATAGATATGTTAATATAATTTTCCTAGTATCACCCACTCCATGTCCTTTCACAGTCTGTATATTTTGTGAAATAAAATTTTGGAAGCCCTCTGTTTTTATTCAATGTAGCTAATTCTTTTCACTAACTTCTTATATGTACATTTTCACCGTAACAGTTCCATGCTCCCTTTACCTGTTCTGTGCTTTTTATCTACTATGTTAGAGCAGTAGTATAAATAAGTACTGAATATATTTCAGATTCTAGTCCTCATGAGTAGGCATTGTGCCTCTCACTGTCTTGTATAATTTGCTAAATGCATACATATATTCAGGATTTAAAAAGAGTTCCAATGGTTTCTGATATCAAAAGAGCATAAAACTATCAGTGTATTTCATCTTCATTTGCTCTTAAGTATATTGTATGAGCTGATAAATTACATGATAAGCATTTAAGCATAATATTTGATGAATTGTTTGTACTTGTCTCCCTTATAACTTTCAATGGCCAGTGAACTACATCCAACTTTGATCCAAAAATAACAATTAAAAAATTCCAGAAGTGTCATAAGCTTCCAATTGTTTACCATTGTAGATAACATTAACTTTGATTCCATTCATTGTCTTCATAGCTGGCATATCCCCTTGTTAAGCTGTATAAAGCTACAGACCAGTTAACTGTTTACCCATCTCAGCCATTAGAACAATTGCTATGGAATCTCACAGTATGGAATCCTTGTGTGGTTAATGCCATATCACAATGCCAGCATCATGCATCTGACTTTATTGCATGTACAAACACTGTACCATCCTACATTCTCAAGATAAGGATGATTACAGTACTTTTATTAAGACAGACTACCCTCATATAAAACTTTTAAAAATTCATAATTGTAATTATTAATCTCTCTTTTGTATTATATAAATTTAATTTTCCCATTCAAATACTTTTTAAAGATTTATTTATTATGTATACAAGATTCTGTTGATGTATGCTCGCACACCAGAGGAGGGCACCAGATCTCAGTACAGATGGTTGTGAGCCACCATGTGGTTGCTGGGAATTGAACTCAGGACCTCTGGAAGAGCAGCCAGTACTCTTAACCTCTGAGCCATCTCTCCAGCCCCCCATTCAAATATTTAACAAAGAAAATGATATTTAGAAAGTTTTACATGTCATGATGTTGATATTGAATTAATATCCTATTGGTCCTTGGCAAAATAACTAAATGTGTCTATACTAATAAGAACAAACTTACTCTAATTCTCAAATCATCAAATATTGCTATTTCTTTTTGGTAAGCATATCACTCTCAAGAGACAGTAATTTTTTCTAGCATTTAACCACTTCTTCAGTTGATCTTGTCAGTGGATTCAGAGAATAAAGTAAAAAGTTACACTTTTATTGTCAATATTAGATTTAATTGTCAAATTGACACAATCTAAAACCACTTGAGAAAGGAGTCTCAATGACCAGTCAAAGTGCAGAGTAAGTAGTAGTGGAGTGGCTCAGTCAGAAACAGAACGTTTGTATCCCAATCCTCACTCCAAGTTTTAGGGGTCTCTGGCAAAGAGTGAATGGAAAAAATTTAGGAGCCAAAATACAGAAAGATTTGCAGAGAAACAGAGTGTTTTTTTTTATCATGACCAAACCCTCTTACTCAAGAACTACCAATAGTTATTGCTGCCTACACAGCGACATCAAGTCAGTCACCATTCTACTGAGTGTGAGATCATGAAGTCCCACTTTTAACTGAGAAACTATGGATTAATGATGGGTCCTAAGAAAAAAGGAATCATTGTTCTTTAAGGGTTTGGTTCTTGGTAAGTCAACCTTGCTGTACTGGCCCATACCCAAAGCAGGGTGGACAACAAAATTTTAGTCTATGGGGCATTTTTTTTAATAATTGGAGATTATGGAGATGGAAGAATTTAACATGACTAGTTGGAATGAATATGACCAGAATACATTGTAAGAATCTATCAAAAATTAATGCAGATACCAAATACATTGTTAAAAACATTATTTTTAATTCAGTGCCATGGCTTAGTAGGAGACTTGTGTGTAGGCATAATTATCACATTATAGGACATATAGTGTATATAATATATAGTGCAGCACTTTCTTCACAGGCAACTAAGTAGAACTACAAAATGCTACTATGATATTTGCACTTTATCATATGAATTATTTTGTCTGTGTGCGTGTGTGTGTGCGCGTAGTGTGTGTTGGAGGATTTGCTCACTTGCACATTTGCAGACATCATAGGAAGACATAAACAGACATAAATACCCTATCATTCTCTGCCTTGTTCTCTTGAAACAGGGTTTCTCATAGAATGAGAAACTTACCCTACCTTATTATGCTTGGTTTTGTTTGGTTTGGCCAGGCAGGGTGACCAGCAAATTCTACACCAGTGGTTCTCAACCTTGCTGATGTTTTGGTTCTTTAATTCATTTCCCTGTGTTCAAGTGACCACAATCATAATTTTTTCATTGCTACTACATAACTGTACTATTGCTGCTATTATAAATCATAATGCAAATTATCTGTGTTTCCTGTTAGTCATTCGACTCTCCAAAGGATTTGAGGCTCACAGGATGAGAACCACTGCTCTAGAGCCTCTCTTCACGCCGCCCCCATTCCATCACTGTGACTACAGGCATGTGCCCTGTACCTAGATCTCATGTAGGCCGTAGTGATTTAAACTCAGTTTTCAAGAGTTATACAATTAACTCCTTCATTCAGCTAAACTACAGAAACATTACTTTAGCCCCTTATTTCATATTTTATAAGTTCTTTCCTATTTAATCTAAGCTGATGTTAGTGTGAATACTGAACAAAGTTTGTCAAGTATATTACCAAGCATGGTACAAAAATGCATTAATATAAGAGACACACACAATGATAAGTTAGGATTTATTTATTGCAAAGCATCAAAATGTGTCAACTTTTAAGAAAAACAGCAAAGAAATAATGGGACACAATATGGAGAATTATAAGATAATATACATTCTTAAAGTCTTAGAACGTAAATTGTTTTCTGCTTGACCTGTTTCTCAATGTGTTTGTTTAATTTAGTCCTTGCATGAGGCTGGAGTAATGTTCTTATATTTAAGATTTTGGTTCCTCAGGAAAACATTTCAGTAGAAGCGGGAGAATCCAAATCCTCCATAGTAAATTGGACGGCGGTAGCCATAGCCGTAGCCTCCAAATCCAGAGCCATATCTGTAGCCTCCAAAGCCACATCCACAGCCATAGCCATAACCCAGGTTCCCAAAGCCTCGGTAGCCATAGCCCAGGCCTCCATAGTAGCTGCGGTAGTAGCTCATGGTGTCAAGAGTGGTAATTTTGGTTTCTTGTTCAGGCACAGATCTTGAGTGTGAGTTTTATACTGTGTAGGACAGGTTTTTATACTCTGGCAGGGGCAGGTGACAAGTCATGCACATACCTCCCTTTGTGCCCGTCACTAGAGACGTTACTTGTAATGTGGCAACTCATTCCTCTGCTATCTCCTGACACGCAGAGGCCCTCATTCTCATTAAAATACTTGAGATTGCTTAATGTTCTATTTAGAATGTCCTTGAAGTTATTGTTTAGTTTTATGAGAAGAAACGGTTGACTAGCCAAAATACACATACCAAACTCTGAATAAAATGGCTTATTACCAAGAGTATTACATAAGCTACATGTGTTGGGAATACTTTGATGCATAATTAGGTAGTTCTGCTCTGTTAGCTCCCAAATTGATAACTTCATCTCCAACTACACCCATGTCTATGTGTTCAGCACACAGTTGTCAAATTCATACTTAGCACAAAGCAAACCCTTTTATCAAAAAGAACAGTTTTGAAAATGCCTCAATTTGTGCTCTGTGAAAACACTCTAATTCACAGAGACTCCATCCCCTTATTTGTATTTTAGACCTAGAAGCACAAAACGAAAACTATGTCCAATTTCATGTTTTAGATCAATAACCTTTGTGGTAGTTTTATTTCATAACAGCTTCATATCTTTTGGCTATAAAATATGAAATGAGCAGTTGTAGAAATCAAGAATGTGGTAGTTTTTCTCTAAACAAGACTTATCAGAGTCAGTGTGGGTTTTATTTCAAATCCCAGAACTTCTATCTGAAACTGTTCAAAGTCCTACTCAATGTGCAAGTACACCTTGCCTGCTTGTTTCACCGCCTCAGCCGATTTCTTCCTTGAGTTCTTCATCTGTGCACATGCGATTTCCCTTCCATGACTCCTTCAGCTTCCCTTCTTCTCCCTTACCTCCCAGTGCACACCAGGAGAATACCGATAGACTGTACTGTGTCTTTGGTTTCCTTTCACTGGCACTAGTCAGCGCTTTTGTTTCTCTATCTCCTTTTCAGTTTGCCCTCAACTGCCACCCTCATCTCTGTAATTCGTTGTCTGACCACTTATGCCTAGGTAACTTTGACCTACTCACTAATTTTAGCGTCACTAAGTTTAGCAACACACCATTTGTGAAGTTATATACTAGATACTAGGCTTTCTATAAAAATTTTAAACTTAGATTCCTTCAAGGCTTATAAAATGAAGACAAAATGGTAAAATTAAAAAGAATTGGTAACTATATGGGAAAAACTATGATGTATCCCCATTAGACTCTCAGCTCACAGCATCATCAGGCAACTAAGTCTGTGGATGCCCATCTCTGTTATTAATCTCAAGTAGCTCCTCTATTTTGATTTGGTTTTAAAAAGCACATTCTGCTTTTTATGACTTTCTGCATGATCCTTTGTTATTGCTTTATTTTGTTTCGCTCTGTTTTTTTTATTAACCTGTGTTTGAGCAAAAATAAATTTCCTGTAATGAACGTAAACAAGTAACTAAGGATATAAACTTGGAATTTAGGATTCCATCAAACTTTATCAATTGGCTAGTTATTTGCATATTTTTAATCACTGAAAAATATTATTAATGACCTCACCACAAGCTTAATGAATTCAACAAGAAATAAATAAGACCTGGGCTTTCAAAATTCTCTTTGAATTTTTATAATTTTAAGTGTGTGCACGTGTGTGTGTGTATGAGAGAGAGAGAGAGACAGAGACAGAGAGAGAGACAGAGAGAGAGAGACAGAGAGAGAGACAGAGAGAGAGAGAGAGAGAGAGATTTCATGGGTACCGAGGCCAGAAATTGCTACTAAAGTCTTTTAAATCACTTTCCATCTTATATTTATATTTGAGAGAGGGTCTTTTACAGAACTTAGCAATTGGCTAGAGTGTGTGGTAGGTGAGTGCCAAGAACGCTGCTCTATTTCCCTGCCTCTAGATCTAAAGTTACAGATGCGCACCCCCATGCCCTGCTTCTAATGTGAGTGCAGAGGATCCAGGTTCAGGTCCTCATGCTTGCTTACTAGGCAGTTTCCAACTAACCATCTCCCCAGGCCAACAAAGGCTCTCTTAATGCTAAATAAGAAAAGAAAATCAAATTTTCTTTAATGATTTGCTTGCTGAAATACACTCATACTACATGTGATAACTTGGAAATTTATCAAAAATGATTGATTAAAACTGAAGCAAGACAAAGAAATCCCAAAACAATGAATCACTTAAAATTAAATTTGGATTAAAAAGAAAACTTCTAGAAAAGAAAACCACAAGTTAGCATTACTTTTGTGATAAACTTTATCAACTATGTAATGTAGAAAAAGAATATTAATTATCTGCAAAATGTTTCAATAAAAAACCCAATTGTTAAATTCACTATGCAAGATCCAAGTAAAATTGAAGTCTAAAATAAATTTATCAATAAATATGGTATCAGAAAATATAACTAGAGATAAATATAGCAAAGGATGTGTAAGAAGTGTGGCCTAATAGTTGTGCATTTTTTCCAGAAGAATTTCAAGAAGACCACTAAAATGAGGATATATCATTCCATAAACTTTTGAAAAAAAATGCCAAAATAACTGAATAAATAAGTAGATTATATTATGCATATCATACATTAAGATAGTTAGGTAATCTGGGCAGTGGTGGCACATGCCTTTAATCCCAGCACTAGGGAAACAGAGGCAGGCAGATCTCTGAGTTCGAGGTCAGCCTGATCTACAAGAGTTAGTTCCAGGATAGACTCCAAAGCTGCACAGAGAAAGCCTGTCTCAAGCCAACCAACCAACAAAAGTACAAACACAAAAAGATAGCTAGCTAAAAGAGAATACTAAGGACTTTCTGAGAAGATTACTAGAATTTAGTTCAGTGTTACATTATGAAGCTTCATATTGCTGCTTGCTATATATTTCCTTATAGTGATTTAGATGATATAGGTATTAACTAGAGGTCACATGGTCAAATAAATTAATTTCTAGACTATTAATAACTAGAAATCAGAGGTTATAGTATTCAAAAGCCATTGTTGTAAGGTAGAGCTCACATCAACATAATTTTTATTAAGACTTTAGCAAGTCTTATGACACATTAAATGCTTTGTGACTACCTTCAGTGATGATTGATAGGTTTCTGGGTACTGAAAGTGAGAACATGAGGCTCTGGAAAAGACCAGCTATTGCTCTCTGTCTCTTGAACTTCAGCTATGATATTTATTTTCCATTGACTTAATAAGAATAAATTGTATCCTCAGAAGAAAAACAATTGCCTTTATCACAAATGCTATAAGAAGGATGAACAATAAGATATATGACTAAAGTTAGGACCACATTGCAATGCCACATTAAACACATTTAATGGAAAATGATTATAGAGATATTTCCCAATGGAAAATATACTGCAAAAACTTCAGATGAAAAATTGCTATCTTGAGAGTGTAAGGAGAAATAACTGTTGTGTTAAAATATCCAATATTTATGGAATAACTCTAAATTACTATTGAACAGCTGTATGTACACCGACAGCTCTTAAATCTTACGCCAACAAGCTTGTAAGTGCATAATTCATCTTCTCTGCCTGCTATAAGTAGGAGATGGATTGGATACAATAGAACCTCAAAGACCCTGGATTTTTCTAATGGATGATTCTCTCAACAATCTTAGATCCTAACTCGGGAACAGAGACCAAAGGTCCAGTACTTTCTAGTAAAAAAAAAAATAAGTGAAATAACAGTTTCTAAAAGCACCAATCCCGTGTCATATCTGGTCTGAAGAAACGGCCCCACTGCTGATGTATCCCAGGTAGCAAAAATTGATGCCAGAATAGCTGAGGGTACGGAAATGAGGTTTGAAACTGAAAACTATTTTAGCATCTTCAGTGATAATGTGGCCAGTCATGTATGTGTGTGTGTGTGTACTCATAATTATAGTCTTTTTTTTTTTTTTTGGTTTTTCAAGACAGGGTTTCTCTGTAGCTTTGGTGCCTGTTCTGGAACTAGCTCTTGTAGACCGGGCTGGCCTCGAACTCCCAGAGATCTGCCTGCCTCTGCCTCCCAAGTGCTGGGATTAAAAGCATGTGCCACCACCGCCCATAATTATATTCTTTAAAACATCAGTAATTGATTTTAACAATATGTGAGGATTTGTCCTCATGACTATTAAAAAGTCAATCAACATCTACCACTTGCTGTCTTTGGTTGTGCTTTTACTTACAACATGTTGATTTTGAGTACAAATTGGTATAATTATGTTATTTAAAGCTTCCATTTACTACAATTCTCAATAATATTTCATGTATTTTTCTTATGGGATATCTTCTACATATTTCTAAATCAGTCGTTCTTAACCATCCTAGAGCTGTGACCCTTTAACACAGTTCCTCATATCGTGGTGACCCCAACCATAAAATGACTTTATTGATATTTAATAACTGTAATTTTGCTACTGTTGTGAGCCGTACTGTAAATACCCAATATGCAGGATCTTACATGTGTGACCCTCACAGAGAGTGAACAGACAGACAGTCATGGAGCCTGCAAGTTGAGAACGGCTGTTCTAAGTGATGATGACAGGACTATTCACCCATAAATTACTAGGAGCTTATACACTGGATTTTAAAAAGAGGTTTTGTTCTCACTGAGTGGGTGGTTTTCAAGGAAAAACAACAAACAACTTCATTTACCTTGTAAGGCCCATTTCAAATGTATTTGACTTTAGCTTTCTTCTACTATTTATTATATTAAGATTTCTTTAGGTGAGACTCTAAGGACAGTTTAGTCTCCATTAAATTTCATATAAATGTATTACAGGTGTGTATGGTTGTGGTTATATCAGCACTACATAATAATGTTTAGTAGATTCTGTACTGAATTTATTTTCAGCTGTTGGAAATCTACCACAGAACAAGTGTTGAGAAAGAACCCTCTCCCACCAAATGAATGAACCTGTGGAGGCTGGAAAATGCAGCCCATTTCCACCTTGTCTGAAGGCCAGAGAGTTTGGAGATTGACAAACATAGTTGCACATCCCAACTCAGGATGTGATTGTTTGGTTCTTTTGAAATTAAGATAAGTCCATGCCATCCTAAGAGATGGTGAGGGTGTGCAAACTTGCTTCTGCTTCTTCTTTTTAACTATGAGGTCACCTGGGGAAGGGCAGTCCTCAGAATATGTGATCTAGAACAGCTTTGCTACCTAGACAACAGAATGTTAATGATTTGATGTCTCAGAGTGATAAACCAATTGATTGTGAGTTATCCCTTGTAACATGTTAATAAAGTCTTTTATCACCCCCCCCCAATTTTCCTGGTTACCTTGGGTATAAAAACTATGGAAAAATAAACATGGGTGATTTCAGTCAATGGAATGCCCTCTAGATACTTTTCCTGGTTTCTGATACTTTCTATGGTTTCTGTCCTATTGTATTTTTATGCATTTTCATATTCTTTACTTATATTTCTAAAATTCTGATGTCCCTACCCTGGTAAGAGATGATTTCCACCTTCATTCAGTTCTGTGCCTTGCTCATAGCTTCAACACCACAGAAGTGTATTTGCTACTTGAAGGCAGTAAGAGTCAGCTCTTAAACCCTACAGAAAAATATTCTCCATCCAAACTCAAGAGATGCCCTTTATTTTCCTGTCCCTTACACATCATAGTAAGGAGACAATTTCTGTTAAAAAGTTTTCTTAAAACTGCTAATATACACAAACAGAATTCTCTTACTGTAGCGGTCTTCTGGTTTGCCATACTTTACACTAAAAAATAGAGAAAAGGTCATCAGAAATCTAGAATACATTTAGAAGAAGGAACTGATACCGCTGTTACTTCTCTTCAACACCAGAAACAATTTGGCAATGGTTACGGGGTGTCTGAAGTACTATAAAACCTGCTAGCACGATACAAAGAGCAGTGAAGTCAAAGCACTTCAAATAAGCTAAGATTAGCTATTTCTCAGGGTATTTTCGTCTAGTCACTTGAAACTGCCACTAGCAAGAGAGTTGTCCTGGGGAAACTTTCACCTTGAGACATGAGGTCTATGTACCTCCCTTATTTAAAATATTGTTCATTTTAATCAGTTGGTGGAGGTTAAATATATGATGTCATTAAAAGTTTCATTTAAAATAATCATTGGGTAAACAGTAGCAATATTTACATGTTAGCAATTTGATGGACAAATCTTAATTTTACTTGGAGAAACCAGAATTTCGGTGTGTGCTCTGATGCTTCTATGACCATCAAAAGCAGGGTTATGAGAACTTATTACAGACTCAAAGTCTGCTTTAGAAACCCATGTGGTATCAAATCTAAGAATAGTGCTGTTTTCTGTTCCCAGGAACCAGAAGCTTATGAATTATCACATACACATCATTTCCAAATTTGTCACAGTCCACATGTTGAAAGCAAGAGTTTGTGTGGGGGATTCTGGAAAAAATGTTGGAACCTGGTGGAGACCACTTTGAGTTCCACTCAGGCTCCTTTAGTCTCTTGGCAATCAGGTTTTGTGAATTTGGGCAAAGATTGTCCAAGTTTCCCTCCACATTGACCAGTACCTGGTGAGAGGTCCCCCTCAGGGTGCAGGAACCAAATCATGTTGATATACTCAAGTTCATTTAAACCTGAAGCTTTTTTTTTTAATACAGTAGACCAAAATATCCATTTAAACTATTCCTCTCTTAATTAGATGAGATCTAATTAAGGAGGCTTACATTTTTAATTTGATTTGCCTGCTGAGCTTGCTTTCCATGAAACCTATTCTGCCCATAATGAGAAGCATTGATGGAGAAGTGTTGATGCACTCTGTAAATTCAGTTGTGAGCTTCCCAGTCAGCTCTGTACCAGGCTTCCCAGAATAAACATCACTCTCGTTGTATAATCTCAGGTGTGACTTTCAGCCTAGTTCTTTCCTCCTTGTTTATCTTTCCCTGAATAAAATCATTCTCTTCCCCTTAATGTTCTATGTGTTCACATTTTAGTACTTGAAGGACCACATGGGCAAACAGAGGTTCCTATAGATCATAATGATGGTGGAAAATTCCTACAAGCTAGGAATTTTAGCCATGATAGTGGCAGCATGCTAACATCTTTCCCTTCGGTTTGTGTCATGTTGGGAGGCTGGTGAGCAACTTCACTGCACTTGCAGTCCTGTAAAAATATAGTCACATCATTATGTTCAACATGAAAGACCTGGTAATGAGAAAATGACTCCCTCATAGGTTTATGGATTTGCTCTTCTATAATTTCGTCCTCACTTTAGAATGTATGCCAACGTACCCAAAATGTCTTTAGGGAAACAGCGTGTCATGTGATATCAGCAGGAACATCACACAGCTTAGGCTTCTGCTTCTTTAGTTACATCATTTTTTTTTTTTAACTATAGGGTTTGCTTTAACCTTTGTGGTTTTCCAATCATTTTGGCCTCTAAGAATCACATGGAATCACTGCCCAAGTTGTCAGTAGATCACCATAATATGACCAAATGTGAAACAAAAAAAAATCACTAGGGACTACAAGGTTGGAAAGTATGTGATGGATATCGTCCATCATCGATTTCTAGTTTCACTATAATAACATTCTTAAATACCAACATTGAAGTGGAAGAAATGATTAAAGAATCTGCTTCATTGAGAGATAATAAGATTAAAAGTTTGATAGGGACTATACCAGGCATGGAGAGTTTTCTAGTGAATTGGATTGGAGGCCATGTGAAGGACCATCTATGTACCATAATAATCATAGCCAAGCAAAAATTGGTTGAAATATCATTTTTAATGTTTTAATAAAAATAATTATATAACTTCCCCCTGATTTTCCTCCCTTCATTCCATCTCATCTACCCTCTCTTACAGCTTTCCCTTTCACCATTCTCAAGTAGATAGCCTCTTTTTTTTAATCTTACATATTTATGTGTGTACACAAATATAAATATATAAATACAACCTACCTTGTATGATTTTTTTCTTGTGTGCATATGGTTTAAAGGCTGGACTTTCTGCATTGGAAAACACTTAAGTGGGTTCATCCCTAACGGAAGCTAACTAACTGTCCTTCTCCCAAAAGTCATCAGTTGGCTGTAGTTCTTTGTACAGTGATGGAACTCCATGAAAATTTGCCCCATTCCTTGTAAACAATACATTAATATTGCTCTTCTTGTCCCATTTATGCAGCCATTTCTAGGAGACACAGTTTCATAGCAGACTTCCCAGCATTTTGGCTCTTCTAATCTTTCTTCCTCTTCTTCTGTGTTGTTCTTTGACTCACACAAGCAGGCATTGTGACGAAGATGTATCCATTGGAGGGCTGGACTCCCTATGTTCTACTGATCTCTGTACTGTGTACAAATACAGTTTTCTGTGATGGTTGCCACTATAAAGAAAAACTTTTTTGATGAGTAGTTATAACTGCACTAATCTGTGGATAAAAATAAGATTTAGAAACTTATTAGAGAACTGTGTTTGTCTATCAAAGTAACAGATTCTTTCCTAAGATCCATGATCTCACTAGCCCCACAAAGTTGGCTAGATTTCCAGTGCCAGACTGGATTTCCTTCTGTGTCCTAAGTATGTGATGTCTTCAGCTATAGTGGTCCATTCTTCATAGGTGTCCAAGGGCTATACCAATAGTCTACGTTGTTTTACCCCAAATCTAAATAGTAAATGTTTCTTGATATTTTGCCAATTTGGTGCAAGCAAGGACTTGCATCAGTTTGTAAGTACTCCTGTTTATAGAGGACCATTTGGCAGGCTGTTCCTGTTTTTGAAGAAAACGTGATGAAATTTAGAGAGGATTGCAACATCTGAGACTATATTAACTGCATGCTTGGGGTATAGGTGATGTCACCAGCAGTGTTTAAGTGACACCTGAAAGAAAATATTCAAAAAATTTGTGCACCCTTTCAAAGCATCTGGAAGTACAAGAAGGCTAAAAAGAACAAGAAGTGTGTGAAAAACATGGCAAGAATCTAACTAGATGTAGATGAAGACGACATGAAGTAGTTCCACTTAATGTGGTTCCTGCAGATCTGGCTAATAAAACAAAGATAAGAAGCTGAAAAGCAGTCAAGAAAAGGGAAAACTGTTGGAAAAAGTTTCCAAATGTGCTAAAAAGAAGGGCTTAATAGAACTTATTACAACCTTGGGAAGGTACTTCAAGAGCTTGAAAACATGGACCTAAACACTACAGTGTGTTCAGTTACTGGAAGGAACATTTCTGACACATTTTCTTCTTATAAACTAATGCATAATAATAAAAGTAATAGCAATAATGGCAATGACATCAACTTGGAAGGGCGGCTGCCTTAGTGGGCACTGATACTTGCTGCTAATCAAAATAATCAGAGTTACAAGCTCAGGAACTTGCTGTGGGACAATGGTCTTGAACCCTGTAAAGATTCATTGTTTGTATTGTTTTAATAAAATGCTGATTGGCCAAGCCAGGAAGTAAGTATAAAGAAGGCAATGAGAAAAGGAGAATCTGAGAAGAAAAAAGGCTCAGTCTGCAATCGTCACCTAGACACAGATGAAGCAAGATGAGAATACCTCACTAATAAAAGGTACCAAGTCATGTGGCTAACACAGACAATAATTATGGGTAAATGTAGGATGTAAGAGTTAACAAGAACTTGAGCTAATAGGCCAACCAGTTTATAATCAATGTAAACCTCTGTGTGTTTCTTTATGAATGAACAGTTGCAGTACCGGGCAGGACAGAAAACCACCAACAAATGGCTCCAATGTGGACAACTATATTCACATAAAACCTGAGAGCACTTAGGAAGTAATTCTAGATACAAAGAAACACAGTCAAGCATGGATTCTTGGTAGCAGCATTTTCTCAGGTGAGCTCTGTTTGCTAGGGGCAATGCTTCTAATTTAAGAGAGGCTTCTTCCAAAGGTATCCATCCAAAGAGAATGGATTCCCAAAAGGCCAGTTACGTGCAGTAGGGATAAATCCTGATGCCACTGCCAGTGGTCCTTCAGTCTGTCCCAGGCTTGAAACTGTCAACCACATTCAGAGTAACTAGTTTAGTCCTATGCTTGTTCCTTCCCAGTCCATTTGGAGTTTGTGAGTTACCATTTGCTCAGACAGAATGTTTCAGTGGATGACCTCTTTGCTAATATTCTCATTCCTCCCATGTTTCAACTGGACTTTGGGAGCTCAGGATGGATACTTTGCTCAGCCTAGATATAGTAGGGAGGGCCTTGGACCTTCCCCAAAGTAATGTGTCTTACCCTCTCTGAGGATTGGATAGGCATGAGGAGGCAGGGTATGTGGAGGGAAGGGGAGGAAGGGAGGGAGTGAGAACTTGGATTGATATGTGTAATGAAAAATAGTTTATTTTCTTTTTAAAAAATAGATAAAATAACAAAAAGAAAATTTAAAAAAGAGAGGCTTTTTTGACTCAGATTTAGCTGCAAATACCTTGCAGCCTCTTTAAGAGGCTATGCCACAAAGTACTTAAATGGTGTTTATGAATGGCCAAAAGCATGCTTCTTGGTGATGGCAAGTACCTTGAGACTCCATAGAGTTTTGGCAATAAACATGGCTCCCACCAGTACCTCTTCCATGAAGCTAGACTCCCAGAAAGCTAAAGAATGGGGCGGATCAAGCTGACAAAGCCACGGCTTTAATCCTACCTATATTGCTTAACAAATTAAAGACTCATGTGGTCATAGAAAGAGAGATATGAAGCAAAGATAGATTCATATGGGCAAAATGACCTCTAAATGGTTACCGTTTGTTTAAAAATATATGTAGGCTTGGGAGAGAAAAGAAAAAAGGATTAGGTAATTAAAACAAAAGAGAGTAGTTGGGTATAGTGGCATGCAACATTAATCCCAACACTTACGAGGCAGAGGCAGGTGGATCTCTGTGAGTTCAAGGGCAGTCTGGTCTACAGAGTAAATTCCAGAACAGCCAAAGATACACAGAGAATCTGGATACTGTATATTATTATGTTGTCTTTGAATTGTTTGGAGGCTGAGGAAAGAGCAACAGCCACTAATAGATGTTTGATTATACATGTTGCTGGATTAATCCAACAGATGTGTTTTGAAAATACACTGATTTCAAAATTTAAGTCAAAAAATACGTTACTTTGGAGAAGAAGTTCTGCTTTTGTTTCCACAGGAAATGAGAGGCTGTGAATTCATTCTGGGTTAAGAAAAATCAGGTTGCATCAAGGAAGACTCCCCCACTGAGAAATCTCTGGTAAGAACAGAATGCCCAGATGTCAGAGGTCTATATCAGAACAGCCTCAGGATTGCTGGCTGAGATGATCAAGCCTCACATAATATTTCAGTCAGGAAACTACCATAATTCAAAATTTTCTTTAGGTCCTCATAAGATTATCAGTGCACCCAATCAGCAAAAGTAGCCTGGAAAGCTATGCCCACATTCCCAAAAATGGATTATGAATGTTTTTCTTTGTTTAAAGTGGTGCTTACAAGTTATTATGTAAAATGGTCAGGAAGAAAGCTAAACAAAAGAGATTAGATTCAGAGTTTTTGTTTTGAAATAAAAAGGTAGATGTGCTGTGGGACAATGGTCTTGTACCTTGGAAAGATTTATTGCTTGTATTGTTTTAATAAAACACTGATTGGCCAGTAGCCAAGCAGAAAGTATAGGCAGGACAATGAGAATAGGAGAATTCTGGGAAGAGAAAAGGCTCAGTCTACAGTTGCCACCCAGACACAGAGAAAGCAAGATGAGAATGTCTCACTGAAAAAAGGTACCAAGTCACGTGGTTAACTCAGACAAAAATTATGGGTAAATGTAAGTTGTAAGAGTTAATAAGAAGCCTAAGCTAATAGGCCAACCAGTTTATAAATAATGTAAGCCTCTGTATGTTTCTTTGTAACTGAACGGCTGCAGGACCAGGCAAGACAGAAACCTGTCAACAGGAACTATACAGTATAAGGACAGAACTGAGTTCTGCAAGTTATCCTCTGAATATCACAAGCATCCTGTGTCATGGGTTACCTCTCACACTGCACTCACACAGACACACACAAATAAATAAATAAATAAATAAATAAATAAATAAATGTAATAACATTTAAAAATGTAATTTTTAAAAATGAAAAAAACCAAGAAAACTACCAGAAGTGATTCTGAAAATAGTGACATCTCTTCCAACAAAGAGTCAGGTGTTTCAAGTGGGTTTCAGAGGAAGTCATTGTTAGCACAGGAGGTACCAACTTCCTATGTGTCATTCCCCCTTAAGGATCCTTTAGTAAGGTAAAAGAAGTGGAAACTGATTACCATAACCTGAAGGTTTAGGCTTAAAGATTTATGTCAGGATATGCATGTTAGCTCGAAGCCAAGAAAGAAAGATTCAATTTCATCATTATCTTATGCTTGAGGGCCATGTAGACCTGTATGGTGTTTGAAATGTGCTATATATACAAAGGATGATTTGTATTTCTAATTGCTTGTTGCAGTTGAATAAATAAAGTTAATTTTGAATGATTTGGTATAAGTTTAGTAGTGTTTATATGTAAAACAACTTTTCTTTATATTGGGAACTAGTAACTATGTTAAGAGATTCAGGAAAATCTAATAATACCATGAGAATATAATTCTGATTTTTAAACTAAATTATAAGGGCCTTGAGACACTTTACTAACTTTTATTGCCTTATAACCTGACTTTTCTGATTTATTTGCCTCAGTATAGGATGTAGGAGCTCCAGAAATTGGTTTCCCTCTTACTATGTGAGAGAGAATCCAATTAGTTCTTTTTTATAAAGTGGAGTCTATTGCTTTTGAGACATTTACTGATAATCTCTCCCAAGAAATTACTGCTCTTTGCCAAAGTTTATTTTCTTCCAAAAATGAGGCAGTTTCAGCATTAGTAAATGGTACCACAATTTATGTTGTGTGTATTACAGCTAATTATTGAAGTCTAAATTTTCCTTTCAGAATCAATTAAAAAACCTATTCTACATAGGTCTTTAATTTTTTACTCTGTTTGTGGGATAATAATATTCATTCTAAGAATTATATTCTCTCTTCCTAAGAATTCTTATAGGAGAATGAGTAGAAGGTAGTATGAATAGCATACAATCAACCTCTGGATTCAAGTGAGCCACATGTGCATCCTACAATTTCTTTACTACCAGAAACAGTTTTCTCTAAGCCTCTGCTTACAGTTTTCCTGGACTATTTAAGTCCTTACCACCTTGTTAGTTTTGAACTAAATTACTTAGCTCTTGGGTAGTTAACCCAATTGTGAAACTTAGCTACTTAATATTTCCAAATAATTTTTGAAAATCAGGAATAATTCATAGTTAATCTCCCCTGGTTTGTACTTTCTGTAGTTGTATTTTATGCAAACCTATTATATATCCTAGTTAATTAATGGAATCTCTTCATTGTATTTTTTTCAGGAACATTTTGAAATCCACAAGTAAAAATACTCTTTACTCATCGAACATTCTCCCTAAGGTGTCTGCATCTGAATAACCTAGCAAGATATCATCTATACAGTGATAAATTATAGATTGAGGATTCTGTGTATGAATCATCTATAATGGCTGTTGTCCAAAATATTGACACAAAATGGGAATGTTTAACATTTTTTTGTGAATGATCTTTCCAAAACTAAATTATAACAAGCTGCTAATGATTAATAGTAGGCACTAAAATGATAAATTTGTCTTATTTGTGTGAATGTATAATAGAACAGTGGTTTTTAAAATAAATCATTATATTAGACCATCTTTTAGGTAATAGAGAAGGCAAGAAAATCCCAGACTATAAAGAGGGCATTGACTGGATCACCTTATTAATATCTCTCAAGTCTGTTACTATTCTCCCATCCAGATTTCTTTTAATAACAGATATAATCAAATTTCAGGATTCCAATATTCTTCAATATTTTGAGAACTTAGCTTTTCCCATACCAGCTATTCCAGTACCTATAAATTTCTTGTGTCAAAGGCCATTGTTCCACCCACACAGGTTTGTCAGGGCTTTAAAGGTATGCCTGTTGGTACCTTTGAAAGACCAACAGCTGTTGTGCCCTGATTATTTACAATCAGAATGATTTGTGACTGTTCATGAGAATGGCTTCTAATATTTATCTCAGAAGCATTCTTTATTTCATGTTTTATTTCTGAGATGGGAGAAATGTTAATCTGTGTTTTCCATCATGTCCCCATAAATTCATCGCTTTGTTACCCACATATGGCTTTAATTTTTGTATCTGTCATTCTGGCCCTATAATTTGACCCACCTGTACACTGTATTCCCTGAAATGAAGTTTCAGTCCCAACAATTAAATATTTACCTATTGAAGAGACCAGTTAGAATGAGCAGCGGCGGCAGCAGCAGCAGTAGCCCAAGCCTGTGCTGTAGTGTGTGTAGGTGAAGAAGAGAGACGGTGAGGCACTATGGCCGTGGGTGTGAACACAGAGGGACTGTGGTGGGAGAAGCTTCC
The DNA here is from genome assembly GCF_000317375.1 of Microtus ochrogaster. Lineage (NCBI taxonomy): Eukaryota > Metazoa > Chordata > Mammalia > Rodentia > Cricetidae > Microtus > Microtus ochrogaster. Next base: position 96,455,147 of record NC_022010.1, read on the forward strand.
AGAGGAGCGAGTGCGATGTTTGGGAGCAGAGGTGGCTTGAGAAGCTGCCCTGTGATCTCAGGCTACTCATTGAATGCCAATTGTTGTGTTTATCTAATTTGCCCTGTTATCAATAAAGAATCAGAGGCCAGATTTGGGGGTAAAATCACACTAGATTAGAGAAGCCAAGAGGCAACCAGCTAACCTTCCTTTTTGGCTTGAGACCCAGCAAGAGAGCATCTCTCCTACTATCCCAAACCAAAAGATCCCTACTCATTTCTGTACATCTCTCTGACTTCCCAGGATCTCTACACTCTCTATGGCTAATTCTTGTCAACTAGTCACTGACTCCACCACCTGATTGATCTAAGGCTAATTTTTGTTAACACAGTATTGGAGTTTCACAATGTTATCAAATATCCCACTATAACACATTATATCAAAAATAAGAAAAAGTAATGATACAAAAATGAAAATATTGATATTGGATGTTTATAATTTAAATTGCCATTACAAAATAATCAAGGTTAAAAATAAAATACAATAGGTAAAATGGTCATAAAAATCAGTTTACTTTATCACTAAATCAATACTTGGAAAAAATTGACTTTGTTCAAGTATACAATGTTTTAAAGTCTGAGGTAACATCACAGGCCTTCACAGTGATATCCTCAAATAACTCAAAAACTCTCAATCCGGTAAGTTCTCTTCCTGGGTACAGCCCAATAGTTGTGTACCACTTTTAAATTGGTTCACCCCATGTTGTATTGTGCCTTTTATATGTATAAATGTGTTAAAACTTACCAGTGTGGTGTTATCACCTGTAATATTTAGTATTGTAATGGGTTACCCAGGTTTTAAACCTGATAACAAAAAGATAGGCTGTATAATCTACATGTGTGATAGGGAACACAGCCTAGACTGTGTAAGCACATTCTCTGATGTTCACACAATGAAAAACAGCACCTAGTCATATGTCTCCCAGAATGAGTCTTTGTAGGAACTGGTTGCATGGCTATGTTTCTATATTTTTACAGTTCAGGATACTTCTTAGATCATTAAAGCTGAAAGATTATACAAGACTGGAACTCAAAATGAACATTAAGGCAATGGTTTTGTAACAAAAATATTTGTAAGAGTTCTATAGCATTTAAATTTTGCACAATTTCTCATGCTGCATTTTAACATTTGGTAGCTTTATTAACACTTTACTGTTTTATTAATTGTGTCTGAAGCATGAGAGTATTGAGGAACACATTCTAGTAGGCAATAAGCAGACTAATATTCAGTGTTGTTAGAGATGTCTAAGAAACAGCAAGAAACAAGCTATTTTATATTCTCCATTCACAGGTAATTTAAACTTCATATCAAAATGTAATAAAAATTTTATGCTGCTACTGAAATTGTTGTTTACTAAGCCAAAACAACTTTATAATTTTGTTGTGAGATGTATTAATTTGATTCAAAGTTCTGTTTTGTTATTTTGTTTATAGTTGATATACCGTCATAAAAGATTTGTTTTTTCTTCTTTTCTTTTCCTTTTTCTACCATCCCTCTTCATTCTGATGTTATATAAATAAACACAATAAAAGATGAACAAATGATTTCTAGTTCTTATGGCAGCTATAGTGAAAGTAAATACAAAAATTCTAGTGAACTATAATCTATATTACAGTTTTGGTAGGATATTAATTCTCTAGTTTTTAAAACTGAAATTCAAATATTCCAGAAAGCCAAATGTGGAAGCAGGTAGAGCAGTCAGCCATTTGAATTTACTAGGACTGTGCCAGAATAAATACTGAACACATCAAAAGTCAAGAAAACCATGAACACTCAGTAAAGAGGTATGCCAGTCACCTTTCCACTAATAAGTATCTGAGAAGATCAAAGCAGGGAGTTTTGAACAAGCACAATTATACATGCACTAGATCAGTCAAGTAGGACTCAATTCAACAGATTAAAGATCAGAAAAGGAAAATTACATTTCACACGAAGGGAACTTTGAGTTGCATGTTGTAGAGTCATAATAATATCTCAAACAAGTCGTCGCAGTAAAATCTCTTTGAAGTACCAGTATTAGTGAAGGCAAAAAAAAAAAAAAAGTCTACAAAACTTTTTTACCCAAAAGAGAGCTAGCAACTGTAGCCTGTGAGGCAACCCTGATCCATGTCTGTTTTCCACTGCAGAATTTTGTAATATCTCTTAAAAAATATATTGTTATGATTATAGTCTCAACTCTTGATTTGATGAGATTTGGAACCATCTGAGAAATGGGCTTCAAAGCATTCACCTGAGAGATTATCTTGTTAGGTTAACTTAACCACTGTGCGTGGTGCCTTTCCCTGGGCTATGATCCTGGATTACGTACTGCATGGAGAAAGTGAGCTGAGCACATGTGTTTACCTTTCTCTGCTTCTTGTCTATGGAAGAAAAGTGAGCAATTGCCCCCAACTCCTGACTCTGTAACTTATCTACAGGAACAGATAAGCCTTGAACTGTCAATCAAACTTTCTAGCCTGGAGTTAGGTTCTTATTGGTCATCTGAACAAAGAAACAAGAAAATAAACCAAAGCAATATATCAAAAATACTTGTTCTTATTTTTATTTGATATTCTTTACAGTATATATTATTGGCAAAACTGCGTTGACCTTCAAATACTGCATTGTTGCTTCATGTTTTAGATTTATTTATTTAATTTACATCCCAACCAGTTTCCTCTCTGTACTTTCCCCCCAGTACTGCTCCTCCTGCCCCACCACACACACACACACACACACACACACACACACACACACACACACACACACACACACACACACTCCTCTTTGGAATCTATTCAGAAAAGGACAAGACTTCCAAGGTTATAAACAAAACATGTCATATATGTAGCAGTAAAACACCTTTCCTTGTACTAAAGATGGAAAAGGCAACATAATATGAGGAATAGGGTCCTAAAAGCCAGTAAAGGAGTCAGAGAGAGACCCTACTCCCAATGTTAGGAGTTTCACGAGAAGACTAGGCTACACATTATTGCATGTATGTAGAGGGCCTAAATTGACCCTATGAAGGCTCCCTGGTTGTCAGGTCAGACTCTGAACTCCTATGAGCCCAGGTTAGTTAATTCTGTAGGTTTTCTTGTGATGTTCTTGACTCCTCAGGCTCCTATAATCCTTGCTCCCTCTCTTCAGCAGGATTCCTGGAGCTTGGCCTAATGTTTGCCTGTGGAGTTCTGTATCTGTTTCCATTATTTGCTGGATGAAACCTCTCTGATGACAATTTGGCTAGGCATCAATCTGTGAGTACAGTAGAATGCCAAGAAGCATCATTTCCTTGACTTTTTTTCTCCATTTGTGTTTGTTTCTAGCCTAGGTCTCTGGGCCATTCAACATCTGGGTCCTGGAAATTCAGGCAGTGGAAGTGATGGGTTCACTCTCATGCATGGGTCTGAAGCTGGATCAGCCATTGGATGGACACTCCCACAATTGCTATACCTCCTTACTCCCGCACATCCCATCAGAAGGACAGACTGTAGGTCAAAGGTTTTGTGTTCAACTCCCTCCACTGAAAGTCTTGCCTAGTCACAGGAGATGGACAGTTCAGGCTGTGCATTCCCTATTGCTAAGAGTCTTAGCTGGGGTCATCCTCATAGATTCCTGAGAATTTCCCTTGCAAGGATCAAATACTTCACTTTGCTCCTCTATTCTTCAATTGTTTTATATTTTCTATAATTATTTTTCGTTACATTTTATTTCAACTACTCTCTTATCACTCTACTACCTTAAGGATCAAGAATCCTGCTGTGTGCTTACTGTTCAGCTAATCCATACAAAAGTCTGGGTTGCAGGAAGTCTACTGATGACCCTCCCCAACACTCTTCAGTTCTTTTGTTACCTTTGTTTTCTGTAACAATATATTACTCTCTCTTATAGTTTTTTTCTCATCCTTTATCAGTCATTTGTATTCATATGGCATCCATTTTTACCACCAAGTTCTTAATACATTAATCATAAATATTTTACATTTTTAGTGTATTACTTGTCTATGGTAAAAATTCATTTTGGCTGATGTTACTGTTTTGTTGCATCGGGTATGTAGGTATGTTTTCCTTGTATTGAAATGTCTTATACATTTTAAAAATAAAGGCTGAATATGATGCAATAGATAATAAAAGTGGAGATGCACACTATATACTGATAATATCTGCTACACGGGCACAATGGATTTAAGTCTACTTTACTGAGGAAATAAAATGGCAATAAAATGATAAAAAGATAACTTCCAATTTTCTATTTATAAATTAATCAAGGTATTATCTAATGTGGATATTTCTGTATTCCTATTATTTTTAAATAATGAATATCTTGGTTTCTCCTTGTTTCTTCTGAGGCATCAAAATAAAGAAGAAGCTGTCCTATTTAATAACCTTTCAAACATACCACGACTTTTATAAAATTACATTTTCTACCTAAGTGAAGCAAGATAGAGTCTCCTATCAGAATACAATACATACTGTTTATACATGGAACTGTCATCATTACAAATGCTTCTCAGCATGTACTTCTTTCTTTCATTCTTATTTGGCAATATCAATATTTAGCTTGTTTCATATCTTTTGTAGTGGTTTTTTATTTGGAGTTACATTTAAGAAACCTTAAACTATATTTGACAATGCTGACCTGTGCTTTTCCTCTTCTGAATTGCTGAGGTATGTAATTCTACTCACAGGAATTGGAATTTTCCTAATTTATCTCTATAGTATCAGTAGTTCTCATTGCCTCGACAATGAATGACAAAATAACCAGGAAAAATGTCTGCTGAATTGAGGAGAATATGAAATGACTACTACGTGACATTATTTCAATATGTCTTATTCTAAAGGCATAGGCAGACGCAGTATTGATTTTCTTTGAGTAGATGGCAGAGTGTGATCGTGTATTGAAAAAACTATAAATAAAATGTATCCAAGTGTAAGCAGGAAGGAGTCACATCCAGGCAATAAAACGCTTGTGTGCATCTGTGGAGAAAGTTAAAATCAATCTGTAGTTTGAGATGTATGAAAGATAAATAAATGCTGAAAGATGAAAAATTTACACAGAAGAAAGTAAAGAGACCCTCTAGGAACACATATGAAGGGAAAGATATATTTTCCTATTGGGAAAAGGTAATTCTACAGAATAACGATTAAAAAATTAAATTGAAAACTAAATTTTAATAGAAAATTTCAAAATGCAGTTCAAAATTCATGGCAATTTAAGTCACTTAAAATTAATAAAATGAGAGACTTCTGCTGCATATACTAAAGACTTCAATGTATTAAGTGACACAGGCAGTATATCAGAGACCTCGGGCTTACAAAGTTGGAACCATGACCCTAGTAGAACATTTTCCCAATAATGCAATGTCTGAGTAATTTTGAGAGATGTCAACAGATCCTGTTTTGCAGGCTTTTTGTCCAGAATTCATTGAGAAGCACACATCCTCCATCACTGGGCTTGTGGTTGAGAAAGACTGATGGGTTCAACTTTAACTCAGCTTCCTGAGTTCTCTTCTGAACAAAGCTTCACTCTTGGCTGATTACGTGTAAGCCTCATCACTCATCACTGACATCTGAGAAAGGTCAGCCCTGCCAAATGAATTCACTCTCTGTTCTAGCAAGACTTCATTATGGATACTCTCCCTCACCTCACAGAAATATCTACTTAGAAGAAAATCATAATTTTGACTCCTTCTTCTGACGTCTGAAGATCGTATTTCTGCAACATAAAGTTCTTCTCAGGGACTTTTCCTAGATGCTTTTGAAAGTTATTTTTGCCTTCCAATCTTCCCTCCCCTTCCCTGCCCAAAGACACACAAAAATGAAGGTATTATTTTCTTTGTGTGCTTTCTTCCAAGTTTGAAAATGTTCCCTTGTCCTGGAGCTAAGAGAAGCCTAATTCTTTCCTAGGTGCTATTGACCAAATCTAGATGGCATAATCTTGCAGAACAGCTTCCTTCTCTCTCTTGTCGTAATCCTTTTCCCTGATTTCTTGAGTCTCCTGGCTGACACACTCGCTGTCTGTATTCCCTCTAAAATGGCTGGGCACCTCTGCAAGGACGGGACCTGAGCTTAGTTCTGTTGAAGCTCTTTTCCCATGCAACAGTGCTAGATAGAATCACTCCTAGGTCACAGCAATCAGTTTTATTTCTCTCCCTCCCCAGATGTATAAACCAAAAAACTTAGACATGGTGGCTAGTACTTTACAATGTCAGCACATAGGAGGCACATGGGAGGCTGAGGCTACAGTGTGACAGTATAGAAAAATACTTTAGAATACCATAAAACTGGAAATGCAGAGCATGAGAAAGATGCTATACATAACAATGTGCAGCTTCTGAGATTGTAGGTGTTTGACAAACTGTTCAATAATAGGAACAATGTATCTGTAGAAAAAATGAGGCTAATGTTCATAGCTATAGCCATCATCATCAAAATAGACAGAAGACTGCAGCTACAATCAGAGTCAGAACCAGCACCCAGGTCACCAACACTAAATCTCAGGTCACTCCAGAAGTGACCACAGTCATTCGCTCTACTGGGGATTGAAGACTTGGGCAGACAGTAAAGGAAATGTCTTAAGAGTGAAAACTGCCCTAAACCAAAGTGTCTTCTTTTCATTTCTTTTCAAGATGTGTGACACATCAAACCACAGGAGCTTCCCTTCCTTTAGAAAAAAAAAATATTCTAGGTGAAAATCAGGACCATTAGTTCATGCTTTTGTTATGTACTGAAAATTTTAACCATGCAAGAAATAAACTTGTTCTTTGAAGTTGATTATTTGATTGTTGCAACTATGGGTTTCAGCGTGAATAATTAAATCTTATTTTCAGAGCGAATGACTATACATTTCTAAATTTAAATGCAGTATTTAAATTCCTTGCAGCTTATCCCCGGAGATGCCTGGGATTTTGATTAAACAACTGATATTTCTTCTAATTTTGCTAAAATAAAGTTTCATTTTTTGCCAATTATCATGTTTTGTTTCTTTTAAAATTTCAATAAATTAACATACAAATCATAAAAATATTATGCATCCTTCTCTAAGTTTGAGAAAAGGATGGAATTTATTCAGAAGAAACATTTAATCATTCTATTGTATGTCAATTTTCTTCAGGCACATTCTATCTCCCAGCATGTTACAGAGTCAAATTCTAGTAAATTGTACTCAAGGACTATTATAACATACCCCAACTTCCTGTCCTCTAATTTCCATAAAGAATCCATCTAATTCAGGAAGAACAACCAAGTGTTTTGAAAACTTCAGTTCAAATTTAAATTCCAATCCTGTGTATCTAGTACCGTACTAAATAATCTTTACATTTCGTGTGTATATAGAATATTTTCTGCATTATTTCTATAATTTATGCTAGAGTTCAATCACTCACTGTAACTGAATTTTTATTGAATAAAAGATGATTTGTCACACTTTAGGATAAGAAATAAATTATAGCTTCATAAAAAACCTGCTGTTTTATTGTAGTTGCAAGTGTGTGTGTGAACACATATGCACCAATTTGTGGTGGATGAGTATGTGCACGATTGCACGTGAAGGAATAAAATTACACTCACACGTTTGAAGTGAAAATAAGATCAGACAACTTATTTAGTTTTAGTATTTGGTTATTAGTTTTTAGAAGAGGAAAGCCTATGTTGTGCAAAGTTATACGAAAACAGAAGTGTTGAAGGAGGATGTCTATAGCATATCCCCCTTCAAATGTAAACAAATATTTATAAACAATAATTGAGAATATGGGAGTAGTTCTTCTCCAAGCTGCTTCCTGCTTCTTTTTGGGCAAAGTAATTTTTTGAGGGGTGTTAAGGCAACCGTTCAGTGGGTCTTGGTTCATCACACCATATTAGTCGGGAAGCTATCCACAGGTTCTCATCCTCTGTGGAAACAAAAGAAGAATCTTTTTTCCAAAGCAACATAGCCTTAGACCTATATTTTGAAGACAAGATACCATTAAAGTATATATGTTGGTTACTTAGCTCTTTCACAGTCAAAAAATTCAAAGAAAATACAATAATATACATAATCCAGATTGTGTGTTTTCCATTTTATGTGGCTTATTATCTTTTTTATTCCTTTAATCTATGACTGTCCGTCTTGTCTCTTTAAAGACTTTACCTTTTTATAAAAATACCATTTACTTCTTTTTATAACTGTCTATATTCTTTTTTCTCTCTCTCCTAAGACTACATACATTTACAAGTCTGAATCTAACCTATTGAATATATTTTTTACTGTCCAGGAGTGGTTCTTAAAACACTAAGCACTTCTTAAAAGTTTAAGCTGCAGCAATAATAGGGTATATATGGCACTTCCTGCTTACCTGCCCAGCCCAGCATGGTGGAGCTGCTCACCACCTCCGAGAGCCATGCACAATGCCCCATCTCTAGGCACACAGCTGGTCCATGTTGCTGCTAAGCAAGCCATAGTATGTTATTCATAAACCCCGTTCAAATGCTCAGTATCCTGAAAGGGTAGGAGTTTGCATTGGCAGCGTGACCCTGAAAGCTGGCATTTCAAAACAGAGTAGCTTTTTTCTGTTGCCAGTGAGTCAGGAAAACCTCTCTTAAAGGAACTGCGGCATGCCACCAGCAAACAGCAAGAAGCTGTGTTAAACTCTGTATTTTTGTGTCTAGGATTCTTTTTCAAGCTCTTTCATTATTTTTAAGTGGATTTTAGTTAATCATGTTGGCGACAATTTGTTGAAGGAGGGCACTTATTGGTTTCCAACTGCTCAACCCCCAAATAATCACACAGAAACTGTATTAATTAAAATATTGCTTGGTCTATTGCATAGGAGGATATGTAAGTCATAGTTGTGCCACACACAGTGAAAACTCAAGAAAAAAGAGGAGATGCCATGGAGGTGTGTTAACCAATTGTAAAGTTAGGACTAAGAAGAATGCACATGGGTGGAGACAGAGAAGCCCCTGGAGAACATACTGAAGATCCTACATGCTGTTTTATATCACAAATGGCACTGGGAGATTTCCAGTTATGATAAAAACCTCCTATTACTCACCTGAGGTACTATTACTAAAGTGTGCCATATTAGCTGTATTCCATCATTATGCCAAAATGCCACGAACAACAGCACTTAAAGGAAAAGTTTCTTTTGGTTTAGGGTTTCAGGGTGTAGAGACTCTGTAATGGCTGGAAAGGCACAGCGTGCTAGCAAAACCAAGAAGCAGGACAACCACACTTTATTACGACCCAGGAAGAAATCAGACAGGAGAAATATGGGTTAAGCTGTAAACCCTAACACTCATTCCAGTGACTTACTTCCTGCACCAAGGCTCCACATTCCAGAGGTTCCATAACATCCGCAAAACAATACTACCCAGGGGAAGCAAGTGTTCTGAGATGTGAGCCTTCTGGGGACATCTTTAACCAAACCAGTTATGATGTTTCTCATAGTTCTCTTTAGCCATTTTTTCAACTAAGACATTTTCTGGATTACCTAGGACTCGGGAGACATCTAAGACAGGAAAGAATAACTTCTAAGCATATTATTGTTCTCAATTCACCTTTTAATCATGTTAGCTTTGCTCCAGAAAGCCATAAGCAATTGTATCTTTTACTGCCAGTTTATTTTTAATTTGGCTTAGCTTTGGCCCAGTTTAAGGTCCTGTCATTGTCTCGTATTTATTACTGCCTTGTTCTGTAAGCAGCTTGTGCAGCTGCATTCCACACTGAGGGGCATTTGCGGTTGATTTTTACTTGTCATGGAGAGGTGAGGCTTCAATATGAGCTATAGCCAGGTAAGGGGTTTTCTACTAGAGTTTGTAATTCGCCTTCACTCACCACTAATCAAGCCATTTGTGTCAGAGGAAGCTGACATAATTATAATTACATCTTATTGGTACCTGGGTTGGCAAGAGTGTTTAAAAGCACTTTGTTCTTTTTCCTTCTTAGCAACCCTTATCAAGAACATGAAAGACATTATATTTGGGAAATTATTATTTGACATCAGGATGACCTCTGTGTAAAAATCTTTAAAAGAAGCCCATTTCTTTTAAGTCATTGTAAGTCATTTCTGCTCCTGTAAGTAACCCCTTATCCATACTCCTGTAACTAACTTCAGTAAAACTCAATAGTTCTTAGACTTTGGTCACTCCCTATCTAGGGTGAGCAGTCATGTATGTAGTGTCTCCCCAGGAAGGGTTTGGTCACACAACATTTGTACAAATGGAGTTTAATTTCTTCTCAGCATCACCCTGCATACAATCAAAGTATTGCTGGCTGCTTGTGTATACATATAAAATTAATGATTTTAGTGTATCAGCCATCAGCCAATGAAACTCTAAATCACATGTATAACTTACATACAGCTTACCATACATCCATGAACCATTAAAGGATACCATTGCCAAGTGAACCTGGAGCTTCGTGAACAGTAACAGGTCTTGTTTAAAGCTCCATAATGATTTGTTATCTTTCTTTTTGTGTTTTTTTTTGTGACAATAGTTAATAGTTACCAAGACACCATGGCAAACTGAAATTAGATTATGGCATATCAGAGAAAAAGTATTACACCCTAGTATTATTTCTTCTTGTTTGCAATAATCTCCCCAGCTATTTTCACATATCTGAATATCCCAATGGATCCCATAGAAACTTTATTTGAGGTAAAGCTGACAATTCGTGGTGGTGAACTCATCCAGTCATCAATAGTCAACAACCCCATGGCAAAGGATTTCAAAAATGAATTTCAAAATACATTATTAATATGTACATGAAATCAAATGGGATTATAAATTAAAAAGTAATGTCTGCAAATTCTTTTTTGACATTGAGATCTCAAGGACAGTCCCAATACAAACTGATAGAAGATTTCATGATTTTGCTGAAACATGTTTCCAGTTACCACACATGGTTACAGCAGTTGCATCTTTCTTTATGGCTCCTTAGCTTTCAGAGCTTGGAATTATCTTGCATTTCCTGTCCTTGTGACTGGTAGTGTCAGTTCTAGGTTATTGTGAACTACGTTTTCTTAAAACTCAGTTCTTTAATTGTCCATTTATAAAGGACACATAATGAGATTTCAGACATTATAGAATGCCAAGAAAACTTTGATAATGATTTGGGGGAAGAAATTCAAGCTTAAAAATATTTTTTCTTTTATTATCACTGTTCTTTTTTTAGATTTATTTATTTATTATGTATACAACATTCTGCCTCGATGTATGCCCGCACACCATAGGAGGGTGCCAGATCTCAATACAGATGGTTGTGAGCCACCATATAGTTGCTGGGAATTGAACTCAAGAACTCTGGAAGAGCAGTCAGTGCTTTTAACCTCTGAGCCTTCTCTCAAGCCCCCTTATCACTGTTCTTATATACATTTTTTTAAGTATCTAGCAGCAGGTGTTACTTGTCCATTACCTGTCACTCATACCTGTATTTATTCTGATAAATAACAATGAGCTTCTCACTTGACTGTCACCAGTTTCCCTTGGTGTCAGCGAGCACCCCTTCAACCCTCTTGAGCATTATCTCTTTTTGTGTAGTTTAGGTATACATTTAGAGTTTCTGTCTACATTCTTTAAACCTTAGTATGCAATTTCACACAAAGAAGTTTTTGTCTTTGTTGCCGACTTCCACCCTTCTCCCTTAGAAAATGACTAAGTAGGTCTAGGTCAATAAACCATTGACCTTCAGTCAACTGCAGCCATGAATGTGCATGGACAGTCAGCTTTCATCCTAGAACCACATTCATACCTTTTCTGCTGCTTGGAAAACAATTGAAATATTACACCAGTTGAACTGAGGGCACCATATTTTTAACTTCTTTATTAAGCAAATTGATTTTTTTAGAATTTCATCCACATATATAGTGCATTTTGGTTATCTAACACCCAAATAAATAAAAAAATAACAGATGTATCAGAATTAATAGAATTGTTTATACTTTTATTTTTATTTCTGTTATCAGAAAAGCATATCCCATTTGGTAGAATCACTTTTCTAGGTGAACATGCCTTATGTGTGGTGATGGGCTGCATCAACACCCGGTACATCCTATTCACATTTCAATAAAGTAGGATCATGTGTGTCACTGTATAAATGCTTGGCAGTGAACCTGATAGAACTTTAAAATGCATACAACATATATAGGATTAATTCTCCAGACACTGGGTTTTGATCCTACTGCACGTACTGGCTTTCGATGCTCACCTTACTAGACCTGGAAGGAGGTGGGAGGTCCTTGGACTTTCCACAAGGCAGGGAACCCGAACTGCTCTTTGATGATGAGGGAGGGGAACTTGATTGGGGGAGGAGGAGGAATATGGGAGGCGGTGGAGGGGAGGAGGCAGAAATCTTTAATAAATAAATAAATAAA